>NW_024581041.1:459247-527397 GCF_017639235.1 Corvus kubaryi
CGGCCCGGCTCCCCCGGCCCGGGAGGGAGCGCGGCCGGGCCGGCAGCGCTGTCAGACCCGGGAGCTGCCCCGCGGTCCGGCCGCTGTGTGTGAGCCTGGTCCCTCAGCCCTGACCTCATGCGGGCGGTGACGGCTTTGTGCCGTGTCAGCCGGGGCGCGTTGACGTTTCGCTTTTGTTCGAGTCCTCGGTGACTCTTAAACCAGTCAGAAAAAGGCCCTTCACTCGTCCCCTCCGTGTGGTTTCTGTGTTTCTTTAAATTTCAGCTACTTTTGAAAGATCTCGGAAAGCTCAGGGCTCTGATTCCTTCCCGCTGCTTTGGGGATGGAAGGACAGAGCTTTTCTGTGGGTCTGCATCCTGGGAGCAGTTTGGAGCTTCATGAGCTTTGTCTCTCCATAACCCCTCAGCCTCCTGGTAGACACATTTGTGCTCATTCCCCTCACTGGGAACTGCAGTAAAACCTTTCTCAGACTTTTACTACAGTAGTTTTACTACAGGAAAACCTCTCTTAGAAGAAAGGCAATGCCTCTTGTTGCTTTTATAATTATTGTGTGTTGTTCTGACTGGTTCTTTAGCTAAGGCACCTTTCAGTGTTTCCTGTATGTGGAAAACAACCACAAAGAACAAATGTGGCATTTTCTGTAAAGGTTACCAAGTGTAATAACCACAACTTTTGGATTTAGCAGCTCTTTTCGAATTCTAGCAAATGGTCCCACCTTCTCTATGTATCTTGTGGGGTGAGAAACAAAGGTTTCAAGGCGTGTGTTCAGAATGGCCAGGTCTGCGGGCCTGGGGACTGCACGCAGTGCCTGCAGCGCAGCATCCAGGTGTTTGCTAGAGATTCTAAGTATCCACTGAGCCCTGTGGCTTCCTCTGAAAGTTACCCGGCTTTGGGAGGAAATGTTTCACGGTAACACTGTGTCCGGGCTCTCCTATGGGGCATCAGAACAAGGAGGGCTGCGCACAGACCTGACCTTCAGTTGAGAAATCACGTTTGTTAGTATTTTAAACCCAAGGAAGGATCTTCTGTTAGGTGTTGGATTTTGGCTGAAAATCTCCCAGCGGTGCTCTCCAGCCATTTTCTCTGGAAGGCCTGTCCTTCTGTAGGAATGGGAGGAAGGAGTTGTTTACAACAGGCTTCCAGGTGATGTAGTAATTTTGCATTTTTCTAGTAAAAAAGCATGTGCTTCTCTAAAATAAGAAACAACTGTGTGTAGGGAAGCCAAAGAATTCCAGGTCCTTGTGCATCTTGAAGTGTTGGTGTTTCCATTTTTCAGTGGCTTAAATACATGAAAACACAGGTTGTGGAGGTTACTTCTGCTGAACAGCTGTAATGCCACTCTTTGTGCTGTCTGAGCATAACAAAGGTTCCTGCCTTTGTGGGAGATGTTAAATGTTTCAACATGATAACTAAACCTTAGATTGGCAGTATATTTTGATGTTCTAGTACCATAGTGATTGCTTTCGGGTGGAAGCTGGAGTTACAACCCAATTACACAGAGTCACTAAATTTAATAGATCTGCAGTGGCAAAGGGCTTGCTGCTGAAGGGATTGAAGAGTTAATGTGGCTGTAACAATTTGCATTGAGAATGGTGAAATTTTATAGGTCACTAGAGAACCTCTGAAGGGCAGAAGGCATGATGGGGGTGCCTGTTTCAAAATCCTGTGGTGTCTGTTGAGAAATACAAAGCTGTGGTGCCACGGCAGTGTGAGGGAGCAGGAGGCCTGCTGGCGTGTAGGGCACTGAGCAGCAGGACTCGACCCTTGGTGCTGCAAAAACTGGGTTCAAGCATGAGCTTTTTCCTTAATGCACAGCTGGAGCAGAAGGAATGAGAAAGAATGTGTAGGGCTGGGAAAAGGTAAGGGCCAGCCATGGAAGGAGAAATAACCCCAGATACCGAACTGAGGCAGCAGGGAAGATGCTTCGTCAGGCTCCAGGTGAGGTGTTTTCCATCTCCAGGCGAGTATCTCCATTTCCAGCAGCCAGACAAGCAACTCACCTTTGCTTTACCAGAGAGGTGGATATTTCGTGTTTTGTCTTGACACTGTTACAGACTCAGCTGTCTCCACTGGAGCAGGTCACTGATGTTCTTCAGCAGGAGCCACCCATTAATTGCAGATAACGGAACGTTTCAGCCATGCAGTCAGTGTGTTCCTGCATGGAGAGCTGGAGGTTTAGCTCAAGAGGATGAAGATAACTTAGCTTGTCTTGTGTCCTGGATCATTAAAGTGATGCTGCTGGAGTATAAAGTTAATCTAAGCTTTGAATTATGCAGAAGGACAGTAGTGGAAGTCTTCCAGAGGTCCAGGAGCTGGGGATTTTTCTCAGTCCATTGGGCACTGAGCATCATTTTCCATCCAGTGGAACAGCATCCCACCTGCACACTGAATGGTACATCAAAAATTGCTGCTGTAGTAATCAAAAATAGAAATAAGTACTGGATTTGTCATGTATATGTGACAGCCCTGAGGCTGTAACTCAGTAAATAACCCTTCTTTATGCATTTGGGGAAAAAATGAAACCAACCGGTGTGTGTCACAGTGCTGTTTGTTTGGGAGCTGGGGTGAGGAATGGAGACACGTGTGGGACTCCACAGCTCGTGAGGGCCATCGTCTTCTTGGAACTGAGACCAGTTGCCTGCTTCTCCAGCTGGTATGAGTGCCCTGAAGCATAGTCCTGCACAGGGCTTTGGATTGGATTTGTATGAAAATAGAAAAGTGCAGGAGATGAATGATACCTTGTCTAAATTAATTTGTGTAAGCTGATAACTTGGGACAGGAAGTTGTTTATGCTCAGTTGCATATATGGAAGCCCAAGCTTTAGGTCTGGTGTATGAAAGGGCATCATCTAGTTATTCCACCAAAAGATGCATGCTATTGAATTCCCCAAGTCCTAGGCAAATTATTTTAATTTTATAATTTTTATTGTTTTGAAAATCAAATGACCTGCCAGGGCCATGCAGCCAGTGTAAGATTATGTTTCTCATTGTGGTTTCAGTGTGGTGCTCACAGAAACTGAGTTAAGCCTCTGTTCTGCATTTACAGAATCCCAGAATGGTTTGGGTTGGGGGAGGCCTTAAAGACCGCCTCATTCCCATCTGTTGCCATGCATGGCAAAGTGTTCCTTCAAAGGGTTTTTTGGGAGTGCTCTTCCCATCCCTGCAAGAATGCGTTGCTCTCCAGTTCTGTTGCATCCACATTTCACCAGAAGGTCCTAAGCTGCTTACGTGGTTCTTAATGGCAGTAGTGACAATAAATAACACTTGAAATTTGATTTTTCCAAAAGCCCAGAGCAGCACAAAATAAACTGCAAGTTTTTATACAGTCAGGAAACTCTCAGAATAATCCAAATTTTTACCAAAGCTGTACCTGCTTCTGTTATATGAAGATTAGTTTTTTGGTCAGGGAACACAATCTCCTTGATACTGAGTGTCTCCTATCAAAGAATTTCTTTTAAGCCGTTTGTTTTAGCTTCAATTCTTTCTTCATCCTTTATATCATTTCAGAATTTTAAAGGCTTCACTGAGATTTCCTAGATATTTATTAGATGTAAGAAGAAATAATATTGCAGAAGGTGCAGTTTTCAGTCAAACCTTAGTTCAGTGCTGATGATTGCAAAAATTTCTGGGCTGGTTCTATTGGTGTGAGAATTTGGTGATAAAGGAGAGCCTGTGGGGTGTGTCAGCCCAAAAAGGTCTGGTACTGGTTAAATTCAGGTTTAAATGAAAATCTTGTTGTAACACAGAGCACAGATTGCTACTTAAAAAGGCATTTTTCATAACTTTTGAAGGCAAGATCAAATACAGTCAAGATGCTCCTGCTTTTAAATAGCATCTCATTTTGTTTGCTGATTGCGTTGGTGGATCTTTGTGGAAAGTTATGTACTGCAAAGCTCTGTCAGTATTCACAGTGTGCTTCTTCCAGATGGAAATATCCTTAACATGGGAAATAAGTAACTCAGCTAATGGGAATTGATTGACCAAATATTGTGCTGGGTAGACTGCAGCTTCCAAGAGCATTGCTGATTCCCATTTCCCTTGTGCCTGGCAGCTGCCTTGGTTTGTATCTCAGCTGCTGAAAGGGGTAATTTCTACGTGGCTAACTTAGCTGCTTATTCTGGAGTTATCATCCTGCGTTTTAGAGCAGTCCTGAGTGTCGCAGCAGTCAAATTCTGTTGGAATAAAACCGAATGGTTCAGCTGAGGTGTGTCCATTGCAGCTTGGCATGAGTCGTGGGCTTTCAGCAAACTTCATGAAACTTTAACAAACTGATGTTTCATTAAAGCTGCTGTCAGACTACATGAGGATATCACTGCAAAGAGTCATGTGTGTTATAACAAGCTGTAATTTTCTCCTTGTTGGAACCATTTGGGTTTCAGTGTTTTACGCTTGAGGGCTATGGGAGCAGACCAGTGTGAGGAACGGTGACCAGTTCTGTGTCAGTGTGAGTGAACAAAGCCTGCCTTGCTGGAGACTAACTTGGTTTGTTTTCTTGGTGTTTGGGAAAGCATAAACTCTAAACAAAACTCTTTCTGTAGCTGGAACACTTTGCAGGGCTGTTTCTGTGATGCCTTGTGGCGTGCTAAGGTGTGTGCTCAGTCTCCAGGTCTGTCGGGTAACTTACTGTAGTGAAAGCGGGACTTAATGAATCAATGTTGATTGCTTATCTTCATTAATCAAATTTGGTCTCATCTCATGTGCACAATGGGAATGGAGACAGCAGCAGTTATTTTTTCTTCTTCTTCCCATAGCCCAGGCTGACCATTCTCAGTTTCTCACTGGATCTTGCTAGGGCAGCCTGTCTTTCCCGGTCCTTTGGAGCAGTTAGGCGTCATGGTGTGAGACACTCAGAAGGGAGAACTGGAGGAACAAAACCCCTTTGGTTCCTTGCACCAAAGACTTCAGAAGATTTTTCTTCCCTCTACTTCCCCACCCTTTAGCCAAAATAACCCTCTCCCTGCCGGGCTAAGGTGTGGGCACTCAGCATGGGGACTGGCTGCTGCACCTTGGAGGCTTCCTTCAAATCAGCTTTTACAATGCCTGGCCTTTCCTGTGAAGTCTTGGCCTAGCTTTGGAGGTAACCAGCCAGTTTGTTACAGGACTCAGTTTTAGGCTGTGGAACATCCTTTTATGAAAAGGGTGAAAAAGTAGAACTAATGCAGTATCTGCTGTAGAACATGAAAACTTTTTTTAGTTTTGGCTTACACAACAAACAATACTAAAATTTCCTATTTCAAATTTTGATTTTGCCCCTCAGCTTGGTGTCTGGTCATGGTATTTAGGCAGGTGCATATAGCTGGAAACAGGTCACTGCTTGTGATTTAGTCATCAGGCCTTTGACTTGGTGCTACACTTCTTGAGTTACAATTACTTAGAAATACAAGAAGATACGAGAGGCTGAAGTGTTAGATGACTATTAAAAGTGCTGCAAAGCATACATGATTTGATTTAATGTAAAACCTCTTTCCTTCTCTCTGATTTGCTGGGTTGGCAGAAGTGCAAAGGCTGTAGCACAATAAGGCTTTTAAAGCAATTTTGCTTTGTTGTCTAGACAGAAGACAAATCTCTACTTTTTCTTTCTGAGTCTTCTTCCCTCTTCTGCTTCCCCTGTTTGTTTTTGGGCAGTCCCCTTTCCCACTGAGGAGCAGGCAAGCACGTAAGCAGAAAATCTCCTTGAGCACCGGCCCTGGGCTGTGCCTATAAATCCCGTTGATTCGAGGGGCGGTGTTTTGTTGTTCCGAGGCCATTTAGCTTTACTGCTGTGTTTTTATGATCCCAGGAGCTGGAGTGCAGCTTGATGAGCCCGTGACCAGCAGCAGGGGCTAGGAATGGATTCACCTCCCCATGTTGGCCACCTGCAGCAGCACTGTCTGTCTGAGGTGGTCCTGTGGGCTCGGAACGTGTTTCTGGAATGAGCTTAACCTGAGCCGGTTTAGGCGCCTGCTTAGGATGAGCTGAGGGACATCCTGGCTGTGCTGGTTTCTCTGAAGATTGGTTTAATCTAGATGAGTTTGTCCTTAAACCTAAATAAGTACATTATTCTAGATAAAACTTGCCATGTTTAGAAGAATAGAACGTCATTTCCAGCTAAAGGAAGTATTCCATTTTCTGCCCGTAATGAAAGGTTGTTTTTTCAGGTTCCTCAGGTTTTGCTGTTTGAATTTGAATATAGTAACATGTGCTTTTTACACTGCTGAGGAGAGCATCTGACTTGGTGCAAAACTGCGCATTAAAAATGGAGCTATTTGCCATTATGTTCAGTATTTCTGTAATTGTGCATCATTGTCTGATGAAATGTGATGGTTTTCTTTCAGGATTCCATATTTGGGAGTTGCTGTTTAACCATGTTTGCCAGTCTGGAATTACCTGAAATCCTGTTGCGCACCCCAAAATACTGAAGTCGTGACATTTGTTTTGGTAGGTAAAATAAGCATATGATGCATCTGAATATCTCTTGGTTTTTTTACATTCTCCCCCTGCCTGTCCCCACTGCTGTGTGTGTTTGCAGGGCTGGGCTGGCTCCAGAGCTGACTCCCCACTCGGCCATACAGGGTTAGGGGTATTTGCCATCAGGTTTTTGGCTGTTCCTCCCAAGGAGAACAGTTGAGATGCTTTAGTGGTGTCATTCATCTAACACCAACGTTGGAAGTTCAAAATTACTGGAACCCTGGCTAGGTTGTTTTAGAGGAAATTTTAGTGCATGTTTAAGTTTATCTTTAGGTATTCTTTCACATTGTAACAATGGTTCTTAGCCTTATTTAATTTCCTTGTGTTATACTGTTAAATGACACTTGCCTAGAATTTGTTTAAAAGTGTTGTTGGTTTGGTTTTTTGCTCAAAACCATGATGTTATTTTAATCTTTTTATCGTAGAATGGTTGTGGGTGTCTAGGTTTATTCATTGCTCAGGTTTAACAAGCTCCAAGATCGCTATGCTGGGCAACAAATGGAACAGCTGTAGGAGGATAATACACTGTTAACAAATCTCCAGTAGAGACAGTGTTGTGATCAGTGTCTCTGGGGTTTCCAGGTGTTACTGTTTAAATGAAGCCTGTGTGACTGTATAAGAGTGCATGTTACAGGTTCAAAGAAAGCCATCCTCTCACCAGTATTCTGGCAACACTGAACCTCCTCTGCCCCCATCAAGAAAATCTCTACATCTTTTTCTCATTGGCATCTAAAACAAAGGAAGCAGAAAACATTAAAGTGTGTTATCCAGGATATCCTTTTTCCTGATTTTTTTAATCTATTAAGTTGCTTGAAAACCATTTTTCAGTGACAGCAAAAGGAATTTCAATCCTTTAGAAATTATGTTGGTACAGGTATCCCAGACTTTCCCTCCTCACTCTGAATTCTGGTTTCCTCAAGGGATTTGACTGTAACCTCATTTCTTTCCCTTCCCTGTTGCAGCTTTAAATAATGGTCACTGTGAGGATGAGGACCCTGCTTAGTGCCAGCTAGTGCCATCTGCTAGTGAAGGGCATCAATCCATCCTTCCTTCTGCTCTCACCCTTTCCAATCTTTTGTGTAATTTGGAAGAGTGCTGAGATGTAGAGCAGGATTTTAGTACTTTTTATTTGTTTTGGGAGAGTGCATGTTCTGGTGTGACATCAGTTGTGAAAGTGTTTATTTTGAATACATTAAGAAGCTTGTAAATCAATAGACTATGGCAGAAAGCCTGGGACAGGTGGCCAGACAAGGCCTTGGTTTGGTTTGTGTGCTCTGTGTAGTGCAATAGATAGGAGAAAGCAAGGCAAGAGATTTCAAGTTCTATTTAAGAGACAAATTGACATAAGTTTGGATCAGTTAAGTGAACCTTGGGATAAGATTTCCTCATATCAGGAAAGATATCAGTTGGGGTTTTTTCCTTTGTGTTGTTTTTCACCCCAGAGGCCAGCACTTGCAGGTACTCCAGAGCCTGCTGGCTTTCCAGTGTTCAGCTGCTCCCCACTTAGTGACAACTGGCTCTTTGAGATTTTGCTCTAATCCCATCTCTCCCAGGGTCTGGATGGGATTTTCCAAGCCTTGCCCAGCCATGTGGTGCTGGATTTGTTGTGCAGGCTGCCTGTTGCTGTCAGGCTGCTGGTGGGGACAGCACAGGCCATGGCAAAATGCCTTGGGGCTCCTGGTGGTTGTGTGTGTGCCCCAGCTGTCCATCAGCCCAGGTCTCAGCTGTGGCATCCTCTATCTTGTGGGAATTCTTCCTCTGAAGAGTCTCTGTTTTGCACATTTTAGTGGGTCAGTTGTTTTATGCATATGGTGAGTGTGCCTGGGAGCTCCTGGCTCCAGCAGCCCAGGGTGTGCCCTGCATCCTTCGGGTTGGACACTCTGGTCTTCATGGGCCGTGCTCTTCCACCCCCTGTCCCCATACAACAGTGCAGGTGCATTTTGGCCATTTGTCTGTTATTTGGCTGTTTATCCCCACCTCTCTTACTTCAGTTAGGTGTACTAAGATGTACTAAGACCAACTTTATAATAAAGAGGCATAACACTGGTTTTGCTGCTGTAGCCAGTTCCAGGCCAGGTTTGAGGGTAAATGGTTGCCATGTGGTAGCACTGGACTTGTTCTGAGTTCCCAGAAACAACTGTAAAATGGGAAATACTAATTTGGAAACTCTAAAGGAGCAGGTGCAGGGACAGGAAGGAGGCCATGTGGGCTTTTTGAAGGCAGGATGATGGTCAGAGACCTTTTTGTGCTGCCAAGTGAGCATGGGTGCTTGAGTTCCTGAAGTGTGCTGCAGTTGTACGCATCAGCTCAGGTGTGGTTCTTACTCATCAGAGATCCTCCATAACCTGCTGGGAGTTCTGGTTTACATGGACTGTTGAATGACCAGTGTTTTACCTGGGTGTGCTTATGCTGAAGGCATTTTGTGTTTGTGTGGAAGAGTGTTGAGGGAAGGTACCTGCTGATTACGGTCAAGTGCTTGCTCAGGGTTTATGGAAGCCAGCCCTATAACCATGAGATTACAGAAGTTGTTAGGATGTTCTGCAGCTGGGATTCATTTGCTCTGACATGGATGGTGTGCTGTGCACTGCCTGAAGAAGAAAATCTTGCAAATGATCACTTTCTCATGTCATACTTGAGATAAATGATACCTGAATATAGGAATGGACTAAATTCTGTGTGTTTGAGAAGGAGAGAGTGCAGATGAATGTAGCAGAGATCCTTGAGGAGCATGATGTAAAGAAAAAATGCAATGGGAGCTGTAGCTATATATGCTCATCTGGGAGGTAAAATGTAAAGCTTGGTCTTGGTTTGTTTCCTTCCCTCACCATATCCCTGTGGTCCTGTGATTCTCCGAGTCAAGTGAAGCAAGGCCCATGGTCCTTTGGGATTTAGAAAACTCGATTTTTATAGCATTTACAAAGGGCCATAACTTCAACAAATCCTGTCAGATTTTAGCACACTGAGATGAGGTTGATGAAATTTGGTCTAAGCTGCAGCATTTTTATGAATTGCTTAAAAACCATGATTTAAGCAGTCTGGGGGTGTTCTGCTCTTTTACAGGGAAGATGGAGGCTTCAGACACTTCCATTCAAATAAAGACTTGAAATGTTTGTGTTCTTGTAGATAAATTCTTATTTCTTTGGTGTTAGGGATTGTCAGGTGTACTCATGTTTCTTGCTGGAGGTGCAACACCCCATCACCTCCAAGTAGTTGTACCTTTTCAACACGTAAGAGCCTATATTTTGAGCTGAGATTTCTCTCCCTAAGAAATTTACTCAAGACTTTCTGACAAATCATGTTCTATGTTATTTTCCTCAAAATATAGTGCTTATATTTCACAGGATGTTTGCCTCATTCCTCGCACAGAATGGCTGTGCTTGGTCATTAAAAAGGCCATTTGTGTAGGACTCCCAGCTCCTCCCTCCCTGGGGTCAGTGGATGTGGAATGAAAGATGTAGGAACACAGAAGGAGAAGGCCTGCTCTCCTGGTTGGTGTAAAGCCAGCTTGGGTAAGGAAGTTATCTGTCCAAGAAATTGTGTGAAAATCAGTTAAAACATCTTTTCACAGACTCCTATCAATTGTGATTCTCATTATCTGGGCACCTGACATGGCACTGAGGAGTTTGACTTAATGGAGGTGCCGAACACTCAGAGCAGTAATTTAGACACAGAGCTGAGCAGCAAGGAGTCTGGGAAAAAAAAGAAGATTTAATTGTCTCTGTGTTCACCTGGTAATGAATTTTTAAAATTTCTTTCTCTATTGCCCATCTTGAAAATTTCCATGGGAATAATAAGTATATGAAAGCACTGTGGAAACAGATCAGTGCCTGTGAAACATTAAACTTATTTTCTGATGCAGGGCTGCAGAAGAGCTTGTGAGACAAAATTAGCTCAGTTTTTAATCTGAGATTTGAGGATGAAGGCTGGTGCTGCAGGATGAGAGAGTAACTGCATGTAAAATAGGGGATTATTCCTTAGTGCTGTTGGATTGCCTGGTGTGGGGTAGGGTTGCAAGGAAGAAAAAACCTGTATTTTTGAAATATAGTGAGTATATGTGTAGAGGTCTGACCAAAAAGCTGAGGGGATTTTGTGGCTTCCAAGTCCCTGGTTTTTCCTTTGTGATATTGTCCCTTCAGCAGCATTATGTGAGTGTGCAAACAGTGCAGAGTTGAATCTGCACTTGTCTAACATTGTTAGATTTTTTTATTAGAAAAGGCTGTTTTCTGGCCAGTATCTGCAGCTCACCTTTAATCTCAAAGTTGTGTTTTTAATTTGTGTTGGGAACTTGAACCTCTGCCAAAACCCCAATCTGTATCCTGTTAAAGGGTCTGTTGTCCTGAGCTAAACCTTCTGGGTGGGTTGTGCCAAATACCCACAGCTTTGGAGTTATGAGGTCTTGACAGTCCTGGCTGGTGAATTGATTTGGTTTTGACAATGGTGGTCAGGAGCAGGTTCCTTTTTTTGGCTGTTTCTACAGATGGTTTGAATATTTTAGCAATACTTGCAAAGTGCTGAGTGTTAGAGCAGATGTCTCACCTGGAAAGGGTAGTGCCATTGCCCTTGTGATGGAGTGGGAAAATGTGTATCTTAACATTGGTGGTGACCACTGGAAGTTTTGGGATAATTTTATCATAGATTGTACTTCTGTAACAGCATAGATTAATGTCATAATGGCAAAATTCATTGCAAAGTTTAGACTTCTTATTAAGCAAAATCCATCAGGTGTGGGACTTGGCTTATTGAATTCATTGTTATCTGAGCACGATGTGGGGGCATGGTGAGAGTTGTGGGCTGTGACAGGGGAGCAGATTTCAGGTTGTTATGTGCCTAAGAAGCTGAAAACACCTAAATCTTTACAAACTTTAAGAAAGTTGGCACATTATGCCTGAGATTTCCCTGGGTGGGAGTAAAATATTTGTCAAATGCTACATTTCTCCTGGTAAACATGTGCTGTGGCTTTCTTAGTGCTTTGCACCTATTGCATCTGCAGTCTCTAAAAGTGAATTCTTCCTATCATTCTGTAATTCAGCTATTGCTGTGAGTAGTTTTACAGTCTCCCAACAGTCAGGCACTGCAACATTGGTACCAGATGCCTGCTTGTCCCCTCTACGATATGGAGATGAATAGAATTCATTTTCCTCTGATTTTTTATCCTCTACCTTCCTTTCTACCTGTCTGTCTTTTAGATCAACTGGAATACTTCTCAAGTCCCGTGCAGCAGGATTCTGTCAGGAAACCCCTTCTGTTTGTCCTAGTGGAGAAACAGCTCAGACACTGCCATGGCCACCATTTGCAGCCTCACACAGTTGGTCTCACAGAGCCCAACATTGGGTCACCAGGTAGGTTTTTCTGGCAATGACCAAATGTTCCACTGAAAGCAGCTGTTAATGTCCTTACACAATTATTATTATATGTATTATAATTCTTTTTTTCCCTTCCAAGCATCACCTTGACGTCTGACAGGCTCCCATTCTTGGAAACAATGGTTTTGGATGATCTACCTAACTTAAAAGATACATATGCCTCCTTGTACTCCTCAGCTATGGAAGACTTAGAGGTGGATTTTGATTCAGGACTGGAGGAAGATGAACTGAAACAGGAGGCTGCTCCTGGGGATTCCACAATCTTTGTAGCTTTTAAAGGAAATATAAGTGACAGAG
Organism: Corvus kubaryi; assembly: GCF_017639235.1. Classification (NCBI taxonomy): domain Eukaryota; kingdom Metazoa; phylum Chordata; class Aves; order Passeriformes; family Corvidae; genus Corvus; species Corvus kubaryi. Next base: position 471,354 of record NW_024581041.1, read on the forward strand.
ACTTTGAACAGAAGCTGGATACCATACTGGAGAATGTGCCTGGCCTTTTACACATGGGTAATGCACCTTCTTGTCACTTTTCAGCTGTCCTTAAAAAGCTTATTTAGGTAGTCAGGGTACTTGCACAAAAAGTAGTTTATGTTGGGTTTGAGCTACTTAGTTTGTTATGATATTGGTTGGGGTTATTCTTAGTGAATTTGTGAGCTGTTCTTCTCAGAAATGTAGACTGCAAGTGTCTGCAGTGGGTTTGTTGTTTGAAACTGATTTATTTAGCAAGTTCCTTCATTTCTCTTCTGTTTCCACATTTTGCCTGGTTTTATTCTCTTTCATGTCCCTCTATTACACGACTGTGTTATATGAAAGTGAAACCAGGCTGGTTCACACAGGAGATGTGTTTTACTGTCCAAACCGTCCATTTTAAACTACTGCAGTTCATCTGAGAATGTGTTCACTCTCCAGTACCTGTGATATTACTGCCCTTTTCTGACCTACCCTACCTGATTGATTGGTTTGTGTTGGGGGTGGGGAGTGCCCTCATGTACCCCCGAATGCTCACCCAGCTCTGGGAGCAGCTCCATGGCACGTCACTGATAGCAGGCTTTTTGGGACATCTTTTGCCAGCATGTTTAGATCTGGAAAAAGACATTTGTTTCCTGTCTGAACTTCCTTGCAAAAGGTCTTAGGCTGATTATTGATGGCTGCTCAGTTAGGTAGCAGTGATTGTTTTCTTCAACAGTGTCAAACACCTTTTCAGAAAAATAACACATTACTCCTCAAGAACCAAACTGAATTTCTTTGTCACTTTATTCCTTTCTTTCAATTTTGTCCATGTAGTCAGCTGGCATCAGTTTGTTGGGTTCTTGCTGTTCTTGCTCAGGGAGATAAAAAAGCTGGGATAAGACAAAAATACTATGAAGAAATACTACAGTTTTGAGCTGTATCTCACAAACAGTTGGCAGTAGATGTAAACTAACAGATGGTTACTGGTGTGAAGGGATGTGTGTAATTCCACAGATGAATTGTGTAGTTTTTGACATCTATTCAGTCTGTTGCTGCACGTAGTCACCTTTGTTACACAGAGGCATCTGCATGCTGAGTCTGTTATAAATATTAATGCCAGGATTAATAAACATGATTCAGACCTTAGCTGAGAAAGCAAATTTTTAAAATCAATGTCAAGCTAATTTGAAAATTATCCATGTGAGAAGTTATTTAAACTGATTCAGAGCAAAATAGGATATCCTGAATGTGGAGTTAGTAAATAACGTGGGGTTATCTTGGCAGATGCAGTGTTTGAAAAATGAGAAACCTGGGTACAAATACATAGAAATACCAAAACTGATAATACAATTTTTCTGTGTTAAATATTGGAACATTAATAACAGAAAAAATGGGACTGTTCAAACCTCCACAAAAGGAGATTTTAAAACTCCTCCTGACATGTTCCCAGCCAAAAACAGGCTTATAGGTAGAACGAGGATGAATTTAATAATTCTGTTACTGTAGCAGCAAAAGGGTCTTGGTGAATTAGTGGTGAACAAGAGATTCCTAAATAGGAATGAGTGCTGGCATTCTTAACTAACATGTTTTTCAGACTCCAAAAGGTAGCAAATGTTGAGTAAATCTAAGGTTACAGTGGAGGAGCTGGCTGATGAAAATTTGGGTCAATGCTTTCTGTTTTGAGAGGAACTTTCTTTACAGGAAGATAGAAACTGGAAACTTATAAAGCTATATTGGGAGCTGTGTTTTTAACTATCCTTAACTGCATTTTGTAGCAATCATTTAGGTAGGTATCACTTTGGATAATGTATCCAGCATAACTGCCCAACCTTTTTGCTGTTACTTTGAAAACCACTGATCTATGTAGAAACACTCATGTGTAGAACAGGCTTTCAGAAAACGTGCAAGTAAGTATTTTGCATGACTTTGAGACATTTTTGGCAGTGGATATGAAATACCTACCCAGAAAACTAAATAATAAGGTAGAAATCAATGAAATACTGCTAGGACTCTGTTGGCACTGGCCTTGTAAAAAAAAAAAAAAAAAAAAAAAAAAAAGATGGTTTCACAAGCATTTTTAGAGCAAATATTTCAAGTGTTTCACTCCTGTAGTCAGTTTTTTCCCCTCATCCATCTGGTTCCCAAACAAATGTACTGTATCACAGGGCTGGAGTCCCTCTGCTCTGGAGCCAGGCAGGGAGAGCTGGGGGTGCTCACCTGGAGAAGAGGAGGCTGCAGGGAGAGCTCAGAGCCCCTTGCAGGGCCTAAAGGGGCTCCAGGAGAGCTGGAGAGGGACTGGGGACAAGGCCTGGAGGGACAGATCAAGGGGGAATGGCTTCCCACTGCCAGAGGGCAGGGATGGATGGGATATTGGGAAGGAATTGTTCCCTGGGAGGGTGGGGAGCCCCTGGCACAGAGTGCCCAGAGCAGCTGTGGCTGCCCCTGGATCCCTGGCAGTGTCCAAGGCCAGGCTGGACAGGGATTGGAGCACCCTGGTCTAGTGGAAGGTGTCCCTGCCCATGGCAGGGAGTGGAATGGATTGGGCTTTAAGGTCCCTTCCAACCCAAACCTAATACCTATAATTGTATGAAATCTGTTTTATTAGATATTTTCTTATCTTTCCAAAGTAGTTTATCCACAGAATATTTCAATTTTTGAGTAATACTATCAAGTGAGTGTGTCGTCTGTTGCATTGGTTATCATTGAGTAGTTTTTTTACTGCTAATTTTTTGGAAAATCCCTGATGTGGTTTGGCAGCATTGGTCACTGTACACCTGTGTGGGGAAAAATTTCCTGTACCTGAGACCAAGCACTGGCAATTTTCAAAGCCAAAAACTGTTTCATTTTTTTCAACTTTTTAACCAAGTTGTTTCATCAGACATGTTTAAAAACTGCCTTTGCACTGACTTTGGTTGTTTTTCTGTTAAGAATCCAACAAGTTAAAAGTGCAGAAGATAGAGCCTTGGAACAGTGTCCGTGTCACCTTCAACATCCCCCGGGAAGCAGCCGAGCGGCTGCGAATCCTGGCTCAGAACAACAACCAACAGCTCCGAGACCTGGGCATTCTCTCAGTTCAGATTGAAGGTATTTCACACCAAATCTGCTTCCAAAGCTCACATTTAAGTAGACTCAAAAAGCAGTTTTGTGTACTTGGTTAATGTTGCAAAGCTTCTAAGTTACTACTTTAGCTTTAGTGAAAAAGATAGCCCAGGACTTTTATTCTTTCAAGAATAAAATTTACTACAAATAAAAATGAAACCTGAAAATGCTCTGGGCATCAGGAACCCTCCTGGAAAATGTTTTCTGTGTGTTGACTTAGGAAAGGGTTGGCTCATTTTCTTTCCCTGTTGTTTCATATGAGGCTGTCTTTAAGACAAGTTTTCAGTGGATTTCACAGTTACACTATCCATTCTGGACAGCTGTCCAGGAGCACCCTCAGGATGAAACCAAGGGCAGGTAATGCTTGTCATGACATTTGGTTTTCTTAAAACTGAATCCAGAAGGATGGTGTGATGTGTAAGTGTCCTTCTAAAGTGCACAGTGGAGGTGGAGCCTCTTCTTCCTTCCTCGGCATTTCTTACATGTCCTTTTGCAAATGTCTGTGTTCTGCTTTTCTGTCTCTTCTGTTCACCCACCCTGTGCATTGCTTTAGGGGAAGGTGCTATCAACTTGGCCTTAGCCCAGAGCAGGAGCCACGATGTGCGGATCAACGGGCCCCTGGGAGCGAGCAGCGCCATGCGCATGGACACGGGGTTCCCCATGCAGGGGGGGCAAGGTAAATCCCCTCAGCTGCCTTTGTGCAGCTTCAGACACTCAGAAATCTGCTGCTGGACTAATGAAACTGCTGCTTACAGCAGCTATTGTTTGCAGAATTGTAATGGCCATTTAAATTAATGTCTGTTCTTGTTCTGTGCTGTCAAACCATGTTTGGTGTTATGTAAATAAATTGTTGGCTGCATTGTGTCCCACAAGCATTGGAGTGATTTTGGTGGGGCCAGTTTGTTTGTTTTCAGGTATTTTGAGGGTGTGGTGGTTTGGGGTTTTGTTGGTTAGTTGGTTGGTTCGGGGTTTTTTCACATAAAGCCTTTTAAAGCACATGAGTTGAGTATAGTGAATTCACTTTGAAATATGCACAAATTTTCACAGTGTTCTGTTTGGTTCCCTTTATGGAAATGTGCATAAGTCTCTATTCAGTGTACAATAAACTGACTTAGATTAAATCCGTTAGAACTATGGGAAGTACAGGACTGTCATTGTTACTCTCTCATTTTATTTTCTGATAAACTTCTGAGGTCTGATCATAAAGAAGGAATTTTTGTGGAGAGGTGTAGTTGATTAAACTGTATTTTAGAGCTTTGTATATGCATAAGGAATTTTCAGCTACAAAATTCAGATTTTACAAAGACTTTTTACAAAGAAAGCTACTATGTAATTTATTAAAATAGCTGACTCATAAGGCAAAATAACTAATATTTTAGTAAATAGGATTTAAAGCAATTAAAGCAGGAGCATTTTTGGTCAGTTTATCTAAGATGCATTTGTGGCTGTTGAGAAGGAATGGAAAGAACATTTCGCCTTTGTAAAAACCTAATTACACAGTAGTGAAATCTTTGTCCTTTAAAACATTTAAAGAAGGGCTCTGCTCTCCACTGTGCTGATCAGTGCCTTTATTTCCTCTCTGCAGGTCAACAACATAACAGCAGTATAACCAACAGGACAACAATAGCAATCATTTTAGAAAATAGCAGCCTGTGGAAGTAAAACATTGAATTTTTTTCTCTCTTGCAACACCTCAGTTACTTTCTAGTTTCAGGTCTTGCAAAAGCCTGAGTTCCATGTGCAGCTTTGATACAATCTTGTCACTTGGTGCTTTCAGTGGCAAGTCAGGCTCACATTAATTCATGAGTCAGTAGTGTTTCCTTTTATACTCTTTTTAAAAATTTAATGTTAAAGAAAGAGCTACAGCATGACCTGAACTTGTTTGATACCAGGGAGTCTGAGCTTTCAGACAGAGACGTGTGTCCTCAGGTTATTTTGGACAAACAATTCTTGAAGTCTAAAGAAATGTTTTACTGACAAATATAATTTTTTCTTTTTAAGGGAAAAAATTCTGAAATTCTTCTCTATGTAACTGCAAGACTTGATAATTTCTATTTTTATTTTTTAAGGTTTAATAAGAATGAGCAATGCTGCAGCTGTCATGATGTCCCAGGGTGGAAATGTGCCCTCCTCTATGGTGGCAAGTGGTGCTAGTGCTGAGCTGCAGCCACGAACACCTCGGCCTTCCTCACAGCCAGGTGGTAAAATTTAGTCATAGTACTGATCTGAAAATGTTCTTAAATGTTGATTCTTCAGCACACAGGCTCGAGTGTGTATTCCTGAGAGTACTCCAGAATTGTTCTGGAACATTTTCCCTGCCTTTCTGGGAGCTACTCTTCCTGTGAAAACTTGCCTTCCCCCTTAATCTGTTAAATTTTTTCAAATAATTTGGGTGCTTAATAAATCACCAGCTTACTTGGTATTTTGTTCAAATGTGTTGAGCAATGGCAGTGGTATTTTTGCAGTTGAACTGTTGTGACTGAGCTTTATGTTTAGCCAGAGGTAAGAGAAGGATTAGTTCAACGAGGCAGGAATATTTCTGGTGCTCTTTTTTCCCCTCTTTTCAGGAAGGGTGGATAGACTGGTAGTTTAAGGATCAGGGGTCTGGTAGGTGTGAATGTTTAGGGTTTATTCTTCACAGTCTCCCCAGGGAAGTGGTCATGGCACCAAGCCTGACAGAGTTCAGGGAGTGTCTGGATGACGCTCTTAGTCCTGTGGTTTAGTTTTAGATGGTCCTGCCAGGAGCAGGGATTTGGGCTCAATGGTCGTTCCAGCTGAGATACTGTGTGATTCTGCAGTTCTAAGTGTGTAGAGGGCTCACATCAGTCTGTAGCATTGTGGGGCTGTTGTGCTTTATTTTAGAGGATATAAATTGATAAGACCTGGCTTCTCTGGAACATGAAATTTTATGCAGAATAAGGAAATGCAAGCAAGCAATTTAGCCTTTCTTGTTTTGTGATGGGTTTTGTCTACAGTAGGTTACTTTTTTTTATTGTTTTTCTTTGCTATTTTAATAGATGCAATGGACCCACTCTTATCTGGGCTAAATATACAGCAGCAAAATCATCCATCTGGATCTTTAGCTCCCCAGCTCCATTCAATGCAGTCAGTTCCTGTAAACAGGCAGATGAACTCAGCCAACTTTCAGCAGCTACAGCAGCAGCAGTTGCAGAGTCGGCCTCCCCAGCCACATCAGCAGCCACAGCAGGGTATTCGACCTTCATTCACTTCACCAGCACAGGTTCCAGTTCCCCCTGGCTGGAACCACCTTCCTTCTGGAGCACTTCAGCCTCCTCCAACCCAGGGAGCGCTGGGTACACTGACAGTAAACCAGGGTTGGAAAAAGGCCCCGTTGCCTGGACAAATGCAGCAGCAGCTTCAAGCAAGACCATCTCTAGCTACAGTACAAACTCCTACTCATCCTCCACCTCCATATCCTTTTGGAAGCCAGCAAGCTTCCCAGGCTCACTCAAACTTTCCCCAGATGAGCAATCCTGGCCAGTTTACTGCTCCTCAAATGAAAAGCCTTCAGGGAGGGCCCTCACGGGTTCCTACACCACTACAACAACCCCACCTGACCAACAAGTCTCCTGCTTCCTCTCCCTCCTCCTTCCAGCAGGGCTCTCCTGCCTCATCTCCAACTGTTAACCAGACACAGCAGCAGCTGGGACCAAGGCCTCCCCAGAGTAGCACACTTCCCCAGGGATTCCAGCAGCCTGTCAGTTCTCCTAGTCGTAATCCTATGGTGCAACAGGGGAATGTACCCCCCAACTTCATGGTGATGCAGCAGCAAAACCAAGGTCCACAAGGTTTACACCCTGGTTTAGGAGGTAAGAAGTACTGAGATCTTCTTTTATTTAAAAAAACCCCAAACATAAAGTGGCAAGAACTAATGTTGCTGTTAGTTCTGAAAAGATCCTTTATGAGACAGAATCAACAAATAGATGGAGTATGAGGTGGGTATTGGTGAATGAGCATCAGCATCCCTTGGTTTCTATTCTCTCTGTCCTGCAGTGTCACAGAGATGCCTGAAGGGTCAGGGAGGAGTTGCTGTGTGCATTACTGTTATTACTGCCAGTTGTCCTGTTGACAGCTCTTCTGTTGCCTTTAGGCAAGTTTAGGATGTTCAGAGATGGTGAGGGGATTTTTTTAGGTTGGGAGTTGTTCTTTTGGGGGGGGAAAGGGAGGATTTTTTGCGAGAGAGTGTCATGAAAACAAACAAATTTTCTTTCTCTCTTCAGCTTCCTCTGTCACCATTTACATTTTCTAAAGAACCGAGGCATTGTTTTGCATCTTCCTTTCTAAGCTGTGGATATTTCTTCTTCACCCTGTCTTTGTCACCAATTTCTTCCCATATAAAGAGGAAAGAGCTGTTGTTGCCATGCTGTTGTACTCCCTATCCTAAAATTAAGAGGTTAAGGGATGTTTTAGTTTCTCATTTGGCTGTGTTGTCTTTAGTTTCCTCTTTGGACCAATGCACTCACTTCTTTTCCTTACTACTCCTAGAGTTCTTCTCTAACAATGAAGGAATTTCTTTTGTCAGTCCCAGGATCTCTTCTGTGTCCTTGGTGGTTTTTTTTTCCCCTTGAGCCCTTTGTATTTCCATGCAGATTTGTCGTGCTTCTCTTTGCTCACTCATTTGTTCATCTTCCTCTTGGATGGCTGTTCTCAGGTCCCATACACCAGTTCTTGTTTAAGCCTTTGAAATAATTCCTTTATGTACTTATAAAATATGGGCCATATTCTTTGTCTACCTACACACACATAAATACATTCTAGTTTCTTGCATTCTCATGTTGTACATCCAGAATCTGTCAAAACACTGTAAGGAATTCCTGTTTCTTGGTCTGCTGATGTGGACAAGCTTCTTGTTTTCACTGTTTGTACCATGGGTCTCGTTTGAATTCAGATGAATTTTCTCTGTTTCAATGTTCTCCTCTTGGGATCTGCCAGTGCCTTACACTTAGTGTATCTTGTTATGTCTCCCTCTGGAAGCAGTTATTCATTATTCATTATAGTCACATTTCCCTACAGTTTTGCCTCACCAGCCATATGTCTCCATCAGAAATCTTAGCCGTGACCTTTAGCCAGAACAATCCCCATGTTCTGCTTCCTGAGTAAACCTACTACAAAGAAACCTCAATTTTTTTGAGTTAAATGTGACACCACAATAAACCATCAAAATATGTTACTTGGTCTTATTGTAGACCTTATTGCTAAAATCAACAATCCTGCTGTGAGCTGTATCCTCAGCTGATTTTAAAAGACAGGATTCCTTGGTTTCAGCAAAGCTGTGTTGCTTCCACTGCTGAGATTTTTGCCTGACTTCTGTGCATGCTCATTCTTTGCTGCAGTTTATATGTTAATTTTTCATGATAGATCTTTCTATTTTTAAGCCACCTTGCATTTAAAGGTTTGGTGTAAATGAATGCATTCAAACACTTTGCATTTCACACAGTCAATTTAGCAAATCAGAATTTATATCAGATTTGGAAGAGACCAAGCTAACACTTTCTTTTTTTCTCAGTTGAAGCATTCCTATGTGCAAACTTCCCTGAAAGTTTTGCAGAACTAAAACTGGAGTGATGTGGTGTTTCAAGAAGTCTGTTTCTGTATTTGTAGATATATTTGGTGTTTGACCTATAGACCTGATTACCTTGAAATATTAATTACAACCTAGGACCAGATAATTAGCACAAGTAGTACAATTAGGTGTGCAAGAAAGCCGTAACTGCAGAAGGAACTGAAGTCACATTCTGGCACTGGGTCAGGAAAATAAAGGGGGCGGTGGGCAGGGTTGCCTCAAAGTCTGAGGCATTGTGTGGACAGTGAGTTAAAAAGAACTGAGTTCTCTAAAATCCATCTGCACTGCTGCTCATGTTGGCAGGTAGAGGGGAGGTTTTTCTCTCTGTCCCAGGGCAGCAGTGATGTTTGGATGTGCCAAAGTGTGGGTGTTGTGCCACATAAGGGCCTGACAGAATTCCTTGCTGTTGCAGCAGGGATAGCAGAGTTACTTGAAGGAGCAGCAGGTCTGGATGTACTGAACCATGGGGTTCCTCAGCCCACTCTGGGATGAAAAGACCCTTTGGGTTTGTGTGCACACAGCAGCACTGATAAGGAGTGTGTGCCTGGTGTGTCAGAGTTGGTGAGAGGAGCACATCACTAGCAAAAATACCAGTTATTTGTGTTTGTGTACATGAAATAAGTTAAGGGCATGCTAAGAGATGCGGGAGAGCAGAAAGCAACAAACCACGTTACTTAAAGTTCTAGTTTCTGAAAGGTCAGACTTGGACTTTTCACCTTCTCTGGGCAGTAAGTTTTGTACTGAAATTATAGTTTGAAATTAGTCATAGTAATTTGTTAGACAGAATTATTGCACAGGTAAGAACTATGAATGTCTTCAGTGGATTTTGTATATTGGCAAAAAACAATTGCTGCCTAAACGTGTCACATGATGGCACAGACTCGAAGGTATTCTCCAATTACAGATTTTGTCTATTTTTTCCTTCCCCTTTTCCATACTAACTAATCAGAAAATTCTCGTGTTCAGGAATGCCCAAGCGGCTCCCCCCGGGGTTCCCTGCAGGCCAGGCTAACCAGAACTTCCTGCAAGGTCAGGTGCCTTCCACAGCTCCAGGAACACCAGGGAACAGCGGAGCACCGCAGCTGCCAACCAGCCAGAACGTGCAGCACACAGGTCTGACTGCACTGGGGCCTTCCTCAGCCTTTTCCATTTTCCATTTGTAGCACATGGTGCCTTTTCCTGTGTCACACGGGTCCCAAGCCATTCAACTCCTGCCATTAACAGGGAGCTGCTGGCTGGGACTGCAGCAGTGCTCTGGGTGTAGTGCTGGATAAGGAAAAGAAAAGCATAAGGCTGCTCATGTTTCTCAAAACCCAACTATTACTGATGAGGACTGTGGGTCTGGGCTTCAGAAGTAGCTGTTCAGAAATTGAATGGAAGGTAACACTGAAACTTGGAGGCAAGGGGTAATAAAGATACAACACAAAAGGAACTTCTTGTCCAGAAAAAAAAAAAGTGTAATTATCCTAGAAGCAGAGTAGCAAAATATCTTGTTCTGCTTTGAAAAGATTATTTGTTACTTCCTTCAAAAATTTTGAAAGTCTGCTTAAAGTGTGAAAATGAAATCTTTAATTCACAAATGTCTCAATTTAACAATTCAATTATTAGTCCTTTGGCTGGATTATGGATACCCTGATGATGTCATTTCATCAGTACTCTGTGTGCATTTATTCTTTAACCCATTATAAAGTAACCTCAGGGTTTGAAGCTCATTTTGGTTAGGAATTACTCTGCTGAGTTAGGTGACATTATGGAAGGTTTTCAAACCTAGGTGCAGATAACAACTGAAATTAAGTTTCTGTTCTGTCTTCTGCAGAGGGATACAGGGGAAATACCAGCCCAAGTGTTTATTTTGAGGTGTATGATGTTCTGTTTTGACAACTAACACGTGTCTGTAGCATCAAACTCTGCATCCCAGGACTGCAAATATATGAGATACACCAGTTTATTGGAAAAGGGACTTTTGGAGTACTCAACAGTTAAAGGTGTGAAAACTCTTACACCAATCCAGTTAGTGTCTTACTGGTATTTTCTTTTTATTTTCTTAAGGTGGCCAAGGATCTGGACCTCCTCAAACTCAGATGCAAGCAGCACATGGCCCAGCAAATATGATGCAGACCAATCTAATGGGACTTCATGGAAATATGAACACCCAGCAGGCTGGTGCTAGTGGGGTACCACAGGTTAACATGGGCAACATGCAGGGACAGCCTCAGCAAGGACCACAGTCCCAGCTTATGGGGATGCATCAGCAAATCGTGTCCTCTCAAGGACAGATGGTGAACATTCAGGCTCAGGGATCGCTGAACCCTCAAAACCAGATGATACTTTCTCGAACTCAGCTCATGCCACAAGGCCAAATGATGGTGACACCTCAAAACCAAAATCTTGGTCCCTCTCCCCAAAGGATGACCCCACCCAAACAGATGATTCCCCAGCAGGGACAGCAGATGATGTCCACACACAATCAGATGATGGGACCTCAGGGCCAGGTCTTGCTACAGCAAAACTCAATGATGGAACAGATGATGACCGCTCAGATGCAAGGAAGTAAACAGCCTTTTAATACCCAAAACCAGTCCAATGTTATGACGGGGCCAGCTCAACTGATGAGAGGACCAACCCCAAACATGCAAGGAAACATGGTGCAGTTCACTGGGCAGATGATGGCACAGCAAGGCCCCGTGAATGGGAATCCTTCTCAGGTGATGGGAATTCAAGGGCAAGTTTTAAGACCCACTGGACCTGGTCCTCACATCTCTCAGCAACTTGGGGATACTGCTACCACAGCAAACAACGATGGGAACTTGACACAGATGTTACCTGAGGTTCCTGTGCAGCAGCCAAACATGGTGCCTTCTCATATGCAAGGAATGCAAGGAAACAACAATGCTTCAGGGAGTCATTTCTCTGGCCATGGGCTGCCTTTCAGTACGGGGTTTAGTGGAACTCCCAATGGGAATCAGGTTTCCTGTGGGCAGAATCCTGTGTTTCCTGTCAATAAAGATGTGACGCTCACAAGTCCACTCTTGGTTAACCTTCTCCAGAGCGATATCTCAGCAGGGCACTTTGGTGTGAACAACAAACAGAATAACCAGAATGCCAGCAAGCCAAAGAAGAAGAAGCCTCCAAGGAAGAAGAAAAATAATCAACAGCTAGAACAAACAACGTAGGTTTAATATTACAGTGTTTTTTATAAGGGGCATGAAGAAACTCCACAGGCACCTTGTCAATATTTTATCAGCAAGTAATGGGTGAGAAAGGACCTGTATTTAATTCATGTTGTAGCAGTTTCTCTCAAGAGTCTGTCATTGGAATGTTGTTCAAGATTAAAAATAACATGCAAATATCCAAACTCAGTTATAAACCAAATTTTACCAGCACTGTTCCTTACCTTTACTGGGTGAAGGAAGTTTAGCATGCAGCCCCTGGTGCCACAGCCCTTGGAAGAGGAGGCTGCCTTTTTTAAGCAGGCTGACAGCCACGATCAAAGGGTGGGAAGTATGTTCAGAAGAACTAGAAGCCTCTATATAACATGTGCAGGACAGATTTTGGGGGCTTGTTTCCTGAATTATGTGCATATTCTGACACATTTCTGCCTGGAATTGAGCTGGACTTCTCTCTTAGTTGAGGCTACAGCTAGAATTTAGAGGGAGGAATCTGGTACTTTCTGGGTATGAGATTAACAAATCCAAGCAATGTTGGTCTTCCTGGCCTAGCAGAGATTAGGAAGGGAAAAAACCCCCACAGCTCTTGAGAGGGAGGAGGCCAATGGAAAAGATTGAAATCAATGAGTGTGCCTTTTTAGTGAAAAGACAAGATTGCAGAATCTCTTCTTCCTTCTTTGGCCAGCATGTTCTTTCTTGGCCAGCTGTCCTGTAACCATTTGCCATTGACAGCCCACTGTCACCCAGCACAGCGTGGTAGCTGCTCCTGCTGTGCTTTTATTCAGCTCAAATGGTAGATTTGAGAAGGCAGATATGCTTTATCTAATTATCCTGATGCTGTAGATGAGCACATGGGGCATTAACAGAAATCCACCTGATGGTACTTTGGGAGATTGTTTTCAATCAAGAAAAAATGGGGGAAATGAAAAAACTTTGCACAGAAAATTATAACACAGAAATATCCAAATATCAAAATTAAATTCTTAAAACCAAACAAAAAGGTGGCAATAGCACATTAAGCTCCTGGTGTGGCTCTGGTTCCACCAGTCTGGCCCCTTTGAATAATCATTATGTCCTTAACCTGAAGTTTATCCTGCCTTTCCTAGGGACACATGTTCAGTTCAGTGCAAAGAGAAGATGGCATCAAGTACTAAGCAACTGTTTAATATTTCAATTTTCCCTTGGTTATTCAGTGTGTAGCCCCAGCCTGCATTTTCTGCACAGTGTCAAGATTCCTTCGTGAAGGTGGAATTAATAATTTCATGGACCTTTTAATTGTGGACTGAAAAACTCGCATCATCTATAGCAAGTGATCTTTTGTGACAATCATTAATTGGCTTAACTAGTACAAAAATAAAATGCAGAAATGCTGTAAGGTAAAGCAAAGCATGCTAATTTAGTAGGTCTTGGAGAAAAGCTTTTCAAGCCTCTCCTGTATAGTTGTATACAGTCATGGTATGGCTTGTCAGGTCCTCACTGCTGCTGTGTGATCTCAGATTACAGCTGGAGGAGGACCCAGTCTGTGGCCAGATGTGGAAACCTGGGTAAAGTAACTTGGCCAGAACCAAGTGTGTGGCCAGTCTGCAGCTTTGGGGTGACTTAGAAACCTAACACAGACACCAGCTCCTCCAGTGCAAATAGATTCCAATAAAACAATGATAACCACTGCTGTAGCAAGTGCCTTGCTGTGGAAGTGACAGAGGATTCAGAGGGAGCAGCTGAGTTGGTACCACCTTCTGAAAAAAAAAAAATCCACTAATCATTAAAGAAAACTCTTCTTAGGATTTTGTTTTCATTGGTCTTACTGATGAGCACTTGGCCTCAGTGTGGCCTGGGAATATCAATAAATGGGTCTATAAAGCTCTTCCTCTGAGCTTGCAAAGCCTCACAAGACTATTTACTTATTAAAAAGTTTTCACAGTAGAAGAAGTCTCAATTACAGCTTTTCTAATGAGCTCTGACAGCTCAATTCCAGCTCCTAAATAAGGCTTTGAATCAGATTTCAGTGTAATTAACAAGGGAACCAGAATGTTGTTCTGATATGGATGAACATTTTGGTTCTACACGGACTATATCAATACTTGACCCTTGCAGAAGCACTAAGAAGAGAGCTGTTCTTACAAAAGTTCCTGAGTATTCTCCAGCAAAAAGAGGGAGAGTGCAGTGCAAGCTGCTGTAACACCTTCCTGCCTCCCTCACTCTCAGCTTCCCTCACATCGTTGGGCAAGCTCAGCATTTTCCTGCCTTGGAACTGGCAGGAATTAAATCCAATTTGGATCACTTTCTCTTGCATCAGAAGCAAATATGATGCTTTTCATCTCAGCTTCCTCTCTGTCATTCTTCCTCAGAAATGTTAGAATTCAGAGCAGCAAGCCTTGTGTGGAAATGCAGCTAATTTGATAAAGACACTAAAAAGAAATAATTTCTGAGAAATAATAACAGTAACAAAAGTACAATTAGTAATATGGATTGCAGACTGAGTCGTGTTGGAATGTAAATAGGCTAAGTGAGCTATTGAAAGAGTTTATTCAGCTGAGTCTAAAATAATTTCAAGTGTTTGCTTAATTGAGCAACTTTGCATTGGAATGAAATCCAGGTCATTTTGGTTGTTTAAAAGCATTTGCATCTGTATGCTGAACCTGAAGACTGTGGGTAATGGGATGTAAACTGAGGAGCAGGATGCTAGCTGGAATGGGATTGTGGATAAAACAGGTTGGTTAATTCTATTAAATCCATGCACAAACAAGCAGTTGTTTAATATTCCCCTGTGCACAGACTATGAACACCCTGTGCACTGGTAGAACAGAAATAATCCACTGTGGAAGGTCATTCCCAGTGCTGCCATTCAGGTTTGCAGTGCCCAGTGCAGGTGGTGGCAGCACTGCAGGACAAAGAGGCTTTTCCCAGACAGACTCGGAGGGTTTCATTGCAGGTCGGGGGGTGCCCGTCCCCTGGCAGAGCTGGGAAATGCCCTCACCCAGCAGCAGGGGAGGAGCCTCTGTTCCACCAGAGCTGCTGCTCCTGGGCCAGGCTGGCTCTGCCACACCTGGCATTTTAGGTTTGCTCTCCTGATAGCACAGCTGCCACCTTCTTTGGTTTGGTTGGTTTGGGTTTTCCTGGAGTTCTCTCTCTGCTCTGATGAGAGATTTGTATCTGAAGGTTGTACTTCAGAGCACAGCTGGTGGAGCAGAGGTCCTGCTCATGACAATCCAGACTGTACCTGGGGTGCAGTTACTTTTATATATTTTTTTACCTCTAGAGCAATACAAAAGAAGAATAAACATGGAATATTTTGTCCCTCACACAAACATCTTGTTATTCATATTCTGGTTTTTTTTCACCAGTGGTGGTTGCTAAACATGCCCAGTGAATTTCAGCTGCGTTTGAGATTCAGTTGATGTTTAAATTTCCCAGCAGTGATGGAAGCAGCCTTTCCTGCCATAGCTGCTCTTCACTGGCAAACCAAGTTCGGGTCTGTTCTGCCAGATTTGCACAGACCCACCTGGCAGGAGATGTTTGCTGAGGATCCACTGTGCACCAGGTTTGTTCTCTGCGTTAAACCTGTCTGTGCAGTGATGCTGTGTATCAGCTTTGAGCTGAACTTTAACTGTAGCATTTTTAATTTCCCACCATTTTAAATAAATAGCAAATTGACACATCTGAGATTACATTCACAATTTTAGGCATTCTTTCAGTTCGCATGGCTGGCACCTGCACAAAAGGCTGCAGCTCCTCTGGGTGATTTTGCTGCCAGAATTTTTGTTCATTTGTGACTGTTAATATAATGCTCTGGGGCATATCTCTGCATTTTGCCAGTTTTCATCAAATTCATTGGTGGAGGCATGTAAGCCTACCCCACCTGCATCACAAAAATTGGTGGTGTGCTGGGTTAGACACAGCATTGCACTCCAGGTGCTTTCCTTGGCAGTACTTGCCCTCAGCAGCAGTGGCTGGAAGTTTTGTGTTTGCCCTGTTTTCACCTTTCTTCTCTCTTGGTGTATGTTCTCCCCCGTTTTGACCCACAAAAATTCAGGGATTTCTAGTCACATGCTGCTTTTTGAACATTGATTAGGTAGCATTAGGACAGGCCAGGGTGTCTCCATGGGTGTCTACAGCTTTGAGTCAACTGTACAGATGCCAGAAACTTATTCTCAAGTAAATTGAAATAGGACAGATCTCCCCACCTTTATGTATTTCAAATTCTTATTTTGCTGAAAATGTTACTGTTGTCCATGGCATTTTTGCATGATTCTGCCTCTTTTTATTGGCAGTGTACTTTTTTTGATGTCTTTAATTTTAGCTTAGAGCTTTTCTTACATAGATCTTCCCATAACCTTCATGAAGGTGATAAGCAGTTTAGTTCTTCTACTCTTGATCCCTCTGTTTTACATCCTCTGACCATATATATTGATAGCCATAGAAACTTGGGGTTTTTTCTGAGTCTGAAAAAGCTGTCTTGATTTAGTGGAAGTATTGGGCATTGAGTCTGAACAATTTTTAATTGTCCTAGAGAGTCTCCTGCAGCATCAGATTGCTCAGGAGAAGGACTTGGGGGAGCTGGTGGGTGACAAACTGAATGTGACCCAGCAATGTGCCCTCACAGCCTCGAGTCCTGGGCTGACCCCACAGTGTGAGCAGCAGGTCCAGGGGGATTCTGCCCCTCTGCCCTGCTCAGGTGAGACCCCACCTGCAGAGCTGCCCCAGCCCCGAGGGACAAGAAGGACACTCCTCTGGAAAGAGTCCAGAGGAGGCCCCGGAGCTGCTCCAAGGGCTGGAGCCCCTCTGCTCTGGAGCCAGGCTGAGAGAGCTGGGGGTGCTCACCTGGGGAAGAGAAGGCTCTGGGGGCACCTTAGAGCCCCTTGCAGGGCCTAAAGGAGCTCCAGGAGAGCTGGAGAGGGACTGGGGACAAGGCCTGGAGGGACAGATCAAGGGGGAATGGCTTCCCACTGCCAGAGGGCAGGGATGGATGGGATATTGGGAAGGAATTGTTCCCTGTGAGGGTGGGGAGGCCCTGGCACAGGGTGCCCAGAGCAGCTGTGGCTGCCCCTGGATCCCTGGAAGTGTCCAAGGCCAGGTTGGACAGGGCTTGGAGCAACCTGGCATAGTGGAAGGTGTCCCTGCCCGTGGCAGGGGCTGGAATGAGATGAGCCTTAAGGTCCCTTCCAACCCAGACCAGCATGGGATCACTTACAGAACCCCAGTACCACCCAGGTCTGTGCTCTGGAGGGTGACTGCAGTGCCTGACATGTCAGTGCAGTTGTGCTGTGATGTTATCAGAGGTCTTGGATACCCTGAGTGAGTCACTTCTGGGTGCAGTACTGGAAGAAAAGGTGCTACCATTAAAACAAATTAAAAATGCATCTACCCATGGCACTTGCTTATCCACAGAGATGTCATAGGGAAGCCTGTTTAGTTGAAATATGTGTAGCTCTATCATTTGCAACATAGTTATAAAGCTCAGATTCACAGTAGAAATAAATGTTTCAGATCAACAGAGCACCAGGCAACTTGTTTCCTTTTCAGTAGTCCTTAAGGCAGTGACTATACGCAGACCTGGTGTGTGTGTTCCAGTCTGGCAAGTTACCTCAGAGGCATTTCAGTGGGTTATTCCAGGTCTGTGGAGAGTGCTAGGAATTAATTACTGGAGTACTTGGTTATAGAAGCAGAAATCAAACACTGATGTAGGGGCTGGATCTTAATTGTGATTATTTTTCTTTCAGTTCTTCAGAATCACGTCCAGCTGGCCTGGAGGAGAGTGATCAGTCGTCGATGTCTGGAGACCAAGGAATGAATTTAGATAAGTCAGGCCCTAAACTCTCAGATTTTGCAAGTAGGCCACCAGGTAGAAGGATTTTTCTGTGATTATCTGAATGTAATAACTGTAGGAGAGCTTTTAACTGATCTTTGTGACAGTTGTATTTTATTTATGCTATCACACATTCAAGTTCAAACTTTTTTTCCTCCTAGTAAGTAACTGGTGCCATTGTTTAAGTGTTTTCTTTGGGTTAGCTCAAAATGAAGAGGTGGCCCCATTCTCAGGTATCATCCTGAGGTATCATACTGAGTACTGTAGAGTTATTCAGTAGTAACATAACTGATAAAAAAATGTTGTGTTTCTAGCTGTAGCACAGACTGATGTCTTAAAAATTTAGCATTGACCAATAGCTGATTTTTGAGAAGAAATAGGGGTTGTAGTTGGAATGATCCTTTGCGTGTAGAGAGGATTAAATCTAAAGTCTGCAATAAGATTTATATTATAAACCACACGGGGGGTCCTTAGCCTGTTTTTGGCTGAGTAATGCATGGCAAATGCTACTTTGTACTCCAGAAAATGTCAGGTCTGTAGCAGGTGTGCTGCAGGGCTGTCAAACTGAAGTTTGTTTTAAGGAGTAATAATCAGTGGAAGTCCAGCTCCATGTTTGTCAGTGAAAGGAAGCCCGTGGGCTGTTGCAGAGACTTCTCAGCTGGTGTGAACCTGGGTTAGTAGCTGATACAATACATTAAGAGATCTCCAGTTAAATCTCATGCAAGTCATACATGAAGTAAAACTATTTCTATGAATTAAGTAAAATCTTCGACTTTGTTTGTAAAGCCTGTTTTGTTAATGTGGCTCCCATCCAAGATAAACAGGCTCCAGGCTGTACTTTCTATCCAATCCTGTTTGTTAGAGAAATTCTGCTTCCTCTGATCTTTGGTTGGTTTTAATGAATGTGTCCTCCTGTTGCCTTAGGTTATCCATCTCAGCCGGTGGAGCAGAGGCCACTTCAGCAGATGCCACCTCAGCTCATGCCACACACGCAGCAGCCCCAGCCCCAGCAGCAGCAGCAGCCCCAGACAGCCCCCCAGCAAGGCCAGGCACCCCCCCAGACCCCACAGCAGCAGCAGATGATGATGATGCTGATGATGCAGCAGGATCCCAAATCAGTCAGGCTGCCTGTGCCCCAGGGGGTTCACCCCCCCAGGGGGCCCCTGAACCCAGATGCTCAGCGGATGCCGATGCAGCAGAGCGGGAACATGCCGGTGATGGTGAACCTCCAGGGGCCTGGGCCGGTGCCTCCATCTCCTGACAAACAGAGACTGGCCCTGCCGGGCAATCCTCCTCTGGGAAACAATGCCAGGAAAATGGCTTATCCAGATAATGTACAGAATCCTTCCAGCTCACCCCTGAGAGAGGTGTCATCAGTACCCTCTCTTCCAGAAGGAGGTGGAGCTGAGGGCCCTCCGACATCAGGAGCTCAGAATAATTTGACATCTCATTTAGTAGTTTCACAGAACCAGTTAATGATGACAGGACCCAAGCCTGGACCATCCCCACTTTCAGCTGCCCAAGGTGCAAGTCCCCAGCAGCAGTCTAGTTCTCTGTCTAGTGCTCTTACACACCATTTTCCCAATGTTGCTGCCCCATCGCAAACTTCAAGGCCTAAAACCCCAAACAGAGCAAGCCCAAGGCCGTATTACCCTCAGACTCCTAATAACCGTCCACCCAGCACAGAACCCTCAGAAATTAGCCTGTCTCCAGAGAGGCTCAACGCTTCTATAGCTGGCCTGTTCCCTCCCCAGATCAATATTCCTTTACCTCCCAGGCCTAGCCTCAACAGAGGATTTGATCAGCAGGGTCTGAATCCCACTACTTTAAAGGCCATTGGACAAGCCCCATCAAATCTCACAATTAACAATCAGTCCAGTTTTACTGCCTCACAGTCACACAAATTGGAAGGTGTGGTCATCAATTCAGGCAAACAAACCAACACTGGAGGAACAAAGAGAGCAAGTCCAAGCAATAGTAGAAGGTCCAGTCCTGGATCCAGTAGGAAAACTACGCCAAGCCCTGGCAGACAGAATTCAAAAGCAGCTAAATTATCATTGACAACTCAGCAGAATCCATCTCTCTTGCAGAACATGGAATTACAAAGAAATATGATGGCTGGTCCCTCTTCTTTGCCAACACCTGTGACTACAAGTTTTCAAAATAATTCCATTTTGAGTAACCAGAATCCTGCAGTTTCTGTACCTGCTGTGACTGGCATTCCTGAAGACAATAAGGAGAGCCTTAGTGTGCCTCAAGATACTGAGAGTCAAAGTGCACAAGGTGTCCAAGGTAGCAAAGACCAGCCCAGTATGGAACTGAAAGGTGTCCCTACTCCAGATATGAAAGTGCTGGTTCCTGAAGAGCAGGCAAAAAAAGATGGGCAAGCCTTAGACAGCAGTAAGCTCCCAGTCATGGAGGAAAGTAAAACCATGGTATCTCCAGCTATGAGGGAGGCACCAACTTCTCTGAGTCAACTTCTTGACAATTCTGGAGCTCCTAATGTGACCATTAAGCCCCCTGGGCTGACAGGTCTTGAAATGGCACCGATAGTCCCCACTGGTGAGGAGCTAAAGAAGATAGCTGTCATTCCTCCACTGCAGGATTCATCCTTGAGCAAGGAGCCATCTAATTCACTTAGCCTGCCTCAAAATAATGAGCCCTGTCCAAATCCAGGGCACCAGGAACTGGGAGAAGTGAACTCAGGCGTGGCACAGAGTGTTCCTCCAGTAATGCAGAGGCCTGTCAGCTCTTCTTCTATTTCAGGTCCTTTACCCCCCAACCAGATAACAGTTTTTGTGACTTCCAACCCTATTACATCTGCTGCTAATACATCAGCTCCGTTGCCATCCCACTTGCAATCTGCGTTAGTGTCCACTGTTGTCACCATGCCCAATGTGGGGAGCAAAGTGATGGTTTCGGAAGGACAGTCCGCGGTTCAGTCCAGCGCCCGGCCGCAGTTCATCACACCTGTGTTCATAAACTCATCCTCAATCATCCAGGTGATGAAGGGCTCTCAGTCCAGCACGATTCCAGCAGCCCCCATGACTTCTAACTCAAGCCTGATGCCTCAGTCGGTCGCGGTTGTTGGTCCTTTGCATATCCCACAGAATATCAAGTTCTCCTCCGGGCCCGCTCCTCCCAGCACCTCATCCACCAGTCCTGTGTCCAGTATTCCCACCAGCAGATCACTCGTTCTGAATCCCTTGGCATCTCCTGTCCAACTGCCTTCTTCTGCTCCAACTCCCTCCAGTGTTCCTTCACACCTTCCTGCTCAGCAAGCCAAGGACTTCAGCCCGGAGGAGCCTTCCCAAGGTGCAGGGTCGGGTGAGCAGTGCCCTGTGCCAGCAGCCCAGTCGGGACCTGTTGTTTCCCCTCTGCTTACAAGCAGCCCGGGATCTGGGAACAGGCGCAGTCCTGTTTCATCCAGCAAGGGAAAGGGAAAAGTAGACAAGATTGGCCAACTCCTGCTGACTAAAGCGTGCAAGAAGGTCACTGGCTCCCTGGAGAAAGGGGAAGAGCAGTATGCTTTGGATGGAGAAACAGACGGTCAGGGACTAGAAACCTCGCTCCCAAATAGTTTGGGAACAGAGCAACCACCAGCAGAACTCGATAACAAAAGCGGGACACCTCCAGCACCCAGTGTTACAAAACAGAGCACTTCTGCGCCCGGCAGCTCGAGCCTCAGCCCCGCGGCGGCCGCTCCCTCCTGCGCGTCCCCGGGCGCGCCCCCGAGCGCTCCCGCCCCCGGCGCGCTCCCGGCCGCAGCCCCCCCGGCCGGAGCCCCCCCGGCAGCCGCGGAGCCCGCGGGCCCCAGCGCCAGCAGCAGCAGCCCCGGCGGGGGCCCGGAGCAGAGCGGGAGCGCCGCGGCCGAGGAGAAGCCCGCAGCACCCCCGGAGCTGCTGCAGAGCGCAGGTGAGTGCGGGGCTGCGCGGGGCTCGGGGGGAGCGAGCTGGCTGCGGGACATCCCGGGGGCTGCTCTCCGCGAACACCAGAAAATATAGGCTCTGCTGCCCAGGCTGCCAGCTGCTTGTTTGTTTCTAACAGCTGGGTGATACGCAGGCTTGTATTCACCAAGATTTGAGTTCAGATGTTTTATTTCGCTTTCCGTTTACTGCTTCAGTGGGGTGTTTGTCATGAACAGATGATTCAGTAACTTCATGTAACTGTTGGAAGCAAGGAGGAAAAGCGGATGTATCAGTAATGACAAGTGCTTAGGGTGCCTTTTGTACTGGTAGATACACTGGGATTCTGCTTTGGCCTTGCCATAGACTTTTGATTTTGTAAATTATTTCAATTTATTGACTTAATTATGATATTTTGAATTAATCCTAATAATGCTATTTCCCTCTCTGAATAAGCTTCACCCTCTAGGGAAATTGCTGAATAACTTCCAGAACAGAAGGAAAAAACAACCCACACCATGCCTTTTTGTCTAGGGAAGAACTTAAATGCTCATTTCAGAGAAATTAAGGAAAAGGTTAACTGCATTCAATTTGAAAACATAAGATACCTTTACACCTGAGCTTTGCTGTTTTAATTTGAGCACCTGACAGACTCTATATATTACATTGATGCTATTTCTTGATGTCATTTTTAATTTATTGAATCTGGTGTGGACATAAACCTATCACTCTTGAAGTGAGCTGAGTGTTGTGCTTTACAACATGAATTAGACACAGAAAATAAAATCATGGATGATCAAATCCACAGAAGTCAGGGGAAATGAAAACTTCAGCCTCAGTGTGACTTTCCCCGTAGCTGTTGGATGTCGTAGCTGTATGCCACTGGAAAATGGAAATGCTTCCTTTGAGCTTCACAGAGGAGTTCCGGCTTTCTAGGAGAAAAATGGAAGTGATAGTCTTTATTTAAGCAGGAATGTTAAACTTTTTGTCTTCCTGTTCTCTGTAAGTTCACTATCACATAGAAGGCTAGAAAGCATTAGCCCAACAAAAATTATTTTTCCATCTGATTTTTTTACTTGTCAACTTAAGAAAGGTTAAGTTGTCATCTTATTGCCAAAGGCCTTCAAGGGCAACTCTGGAGCATATTGTGCACTTTAATTGAAGGAGTGAGGGCACTGATTTGTTAGGAATATACTGTTTTCCCCCAGAACCTCTGTTGAAATGAACATTAAAATAACAGAGACTAAACTATTGAAATTTTAGGACTCCTTTAATGTCTCAGACTGCTGAAAAACTGTTACTTTTTGAAATGTGGTTTATGATACTTCCATTTCATCACTCATTCTAGTTTGAGAAAACTTGCTTGGGATAGTTTTGCCAAAGTTTGTTTTAAAAAGGGGGAGGCACGTGGTGGGAGGGAAGTGGAGGGTAGATTAAAAATACTGCATCTGTAAATGCTGAATTGCAGCCAGCTGGGAGAGAGGGCATTTTGTACCAGCCTGATCACACCACAGGAACTCCTTTGACTCCCTTTGACAATAATGCTTTTTCCCTCCACTTTTATTCTAGCATCCTCTCAACATTTAACACAGAAAAAAAGTTCAGTTGCAACATCAGAAAGTACTGTTCAAAGAACAGGTAAATCTTCCTTTGGAAAAGCAGAATAGAGGTGAACTAAACCCTTTATGTTTGGAACTGAAAATGCATTTATTTGAATGCATATTCAGTGGTCACTAACACACCGGGTATTTTGGGGGTTGGGTGGGGTTTTTTATTATTATTTGTGCCTTTGGGATTGTTTTTCTTTGCTACTTACATTGTGCTTTGGAGGTCTCCAAAGCCTTGTGGGAGATTCAGGATGGGGTCAAGTAAAAAATGAAAAAATCACCGAGGAAGGTTTTAGGCATTCAGTGATAAATTGGAGGGACTGGATTTGTAATGATACAGTGTGTTTGAATTTTGAAGTTCTATTCAGAACTAGTAAGAGGGGTCTTTCTTTCATTGCACACTTCTGAATATAGAAATATGGTCATGCCATGCTGGGAACGTGTTTTAGAGTTGTCATCCTTTTTTTCTGTTCAGCTTTTAATGCCCCCTCAGCAGTGTTTCAGGATGGAGCCCTGGCAGATGACTTTGTGGTGTTGCCATCTACTATCATGGTGTTTCACTGTCAGTTTTGGGGTGGTTTAAAAAAGTAATTCCCAAGCTGAGTAGGGAAAACGGATAGATGTGGGCTTACTTATGGGAAGTGCCACTCTCCATCCATTTGCTATCTCTCATCTGATTAGAAATAGAGTTTTTGGAAAGTAGAAATTTTACAAAATTGTTTTCTTTGAATTACCACTAAGCCAAAGTGGTCATATACCCTTGTTTTTTCACATCTGACTCATTGCCCTGTGCTGCTGTGACTATACTGGGGAGTTCCTGCTGGGGGAAAGCACTGGTGCTATCCATTGTTTGCTGTTGGATAATCTCCCTGTTTAAATTTTGGGTGGGAAAAAAGGTAACTCTTTCCTTATGTTGCTTGGTCTGTTCTTCCTTTGTTCCCAAGACGTCTGTTTTTCTCAGACGGTGCTATATCCATTTACACTGAAGAGGCTGGTGTTCCAACACTGCAAATTCATCCTGGGAAGACAGACATTACCCATTTTCTTACCTTTTTCATGCCTCTATTCACTGTGCACACTTTGGGTGCTGAATTGCTGTCAAAGGCAAAGCCCCAGTTTGTGCCCCACTGGCCCCAGGTTTGATGAGGGAATTGAGCTGAATCTCGCTGTGGGCAATGAGACAAAGCACAGGGACTTCATCCATGACATTGCAATGGTAATCCCTGAATCTCTGGCAGTTTCTTATGAGAGGGGCTGTGTTTAGGCATAGGTCTTCCCTCTCAACAAAGGATACGGTGGATGTGGAGAGAATCAAAAGACAGACAGTAAAAAGACTTGACATTTTATATGCTGAAAAGGAGAGCTGTTTACTGAGGTGAAGACTCCAAAGGAAACCTGACCTGTATGTATAAAATCACTGAGAGAGAGAGAGAAAACAGGTCAGACTTCTCTTTGCATCATCTCCCCTGAGATATTTTCCAATTCTGTACAGGGGCAATTGGGCTTCAGAAATTTGTCATTAGAAGATATTGCTGTGAAAGGCAGTTGGGTTAAGGCAAATTTTTACATGCACAATAGAGCCAGATGGGTACTTTTAAGGTTTAAAAACGAATAAAACCTAGAAGGTTTAGTAGAAATAAGCTGTCTAAAATGGAAGTTTATAGGGCAAGAAGAGTGTAGCCCTTGTCAGGGAGTTTCTCTACAGTTTTCTTCTGCTTTAATTGTCCCCTGTCTTAGCTGACACTTAGCAGTGTCCTGAAAGCTGCAATCAGACCAAGCACTTGGCCAATGTGGTATTTGGTATTTTGGCTTGCTTTGCTTTGAGAGAAGCTTGTCCTTGAGATCTAATATGTGATAGAAAAATGTGAGCTAGTCATGCCTTGTCAGCAGGTATGTACTTACTTCTACAGCAGACTTTAAAATTATCTTTTTCTTTTGTAGAACTTGAGACAAATGCTGCAGTAGTTGCTGGTCAAAGGTAAGGAGATAGTTTGTAGATTCAGAGTAGATATAGCTTTCGTGGGAGGAAGTCCCTTTCTCTTTGCTTCAATTGCTCAACCTCTGCTACTGCTTTTCATTTTCTCGGCCATACCCTTTCTTTCCTGCTAGGAAATCAGGCCAGTTGAATGTTCCAAACCATTGCTGAAATGCAATGAATATAAGGTAACTTTTTCCTTAGTCTGTGCTTTGGGCCATGTTTCCTCTCATCCTTTCAGGCCTGGGTGTTTCATGTCCTGGAAGGGTCTTGATGGTTGCACAACAAATCAAAACTAACCCCCCAAAGCCTGCAGCTTAGCTGTCATGTGAATTTTTGTTTTCTGAAAGGAAGTCTCTCAAAAGTTTGTTCTTCTGCCTTGAGGATTCTTTTCAACAGTTTTCCTCTATTTCCTTGTTAACACTGCCAAAACTTGATAGGAAAGTCAGGTAGAAACTTCATGTTGTCCTGGTTAAGACGTTCAGGAATTAAAAGATAATATTTCAAATGGTTGTGTTCTGTCAGAAGAAAATACAGTTTCCAAGATCTACTTGGAAGACTCTAAACACCCCAGGCTCTGACTCCATTGGCAGTGAGAGCCCTTGGGGAGGTTTTTGGCTACTGGTGCCGGCACAGCCAGCCGGGTTTTGGACACTGCCCTCATGGGTGGAGTGACCCCTAGGCCAGGGCAGGAGGGGCAGCCCCTCATTGGGCTCCTCAGGAGATGAGGCAGTGCCTTCCTTCGTAAGGGAGGGAATGCAGCGCATTTCCTCAGATCAGGAATGGCTCTGAATGGAATGTTTAACCACATTTACCTTCATTTGGATTGGCATCTTTCAAAGACAAGCTGAAATTTCACAGTGAGTTTTCTTCAGGGTAGAATTTTTCTGAAGAGCTCAAGGTGGGACATTGGCAGCTGAGCCAATTCTCCAAATGAAGTGTTCTTGTGTGACCATCTCCAAACTCACCCAGCACATCAAATTACCACAAGGGCATTCTCAGGGTTTTTCTGGTTGATGCTTTTCTGAGCAAGACTGGAAAAGAAGGGAAGTTTGCAGCCAAACTGGGTCTAGTGATGGCTGATACAGTGGGCAGCTTTGGGCTCCTGGAGTTGAACCACACAGGACAAACCTTGATAGAATCACAGATGGTTTGGGTGGGAAGGGACCTTAAAACTTACCTCATTCCACACCTTCCACTATCCCAGGTTGCTCCAAGCCCAGTCCAGTCTGGCCTTGGACACATCCAGGGATGGGGCAGCCACAGCTTCTCTGGGCACCCTGTGCCAATTTCTCCCTAATATCTAATCTAAACCTACTCTCAGTTTAAAGCCATTAAAAACCTTTAAAACCTTAGGGGAACCTTGCAACCCATAAAGCACTAGAAATATTTTCACTCAGAGTAACTTGATTTCCTCCTATAAAAGGAGGGAAGTGATGTGCTGGTTCCTATGAGACAATCCCAGCTCTGGATTTAGTCACTAGAATCTGTAAAAATTACCTGTACTAACTGAACTTCAGGTGCCTGTTTGCTTCCCTCCAGGGATCCTCTGAGGTAGGTGACTGCTGGTTCAGCTGCCCCAGTTCCATAGGAGAAGACCAGTCTGAGACCTGTTTTGGGGGATCCAGTTTATAGATTGCCCATAGTACTCCCTTATGGGGAAATAGATTTCAGTATTTATTTTGTATCTGAGATAATCTACAATCCGTAGTCTCCTCTGCTGCGTGTCCTTCCTTGAGAATGTTTGTCTCTCCTTCCATTGAGAAACTGTTTTATTTCAGGTTTCTGTTACTTAACCTTACATTTTGAGTGGTTTGAGTCCTTCCCCTCAAAGCAGGACTCATCTGGAGGGTGACACTGCAGTGGGACCTGTCACACACAGGTCACCCTGTGCTGTGTGTTCACTCCAGTCTCTGATTCAGGCAGCCTTCCTTGAAATCCTGCAAGTGTCACCCAAAGGGCCTGAAATGAGCTTTCTTCTTTTCAATTATCAGCAGAATAATTTATTTAGTTAATTGCTTACCTTTGGATTCCCAGGAGAGAAGTTTAGTTTAAACTTCTGGAACTGCTTAGTCACTAGAAATTGTCTGGCAATAATGCATTAAGGAGAAAACACCCAAAGCTCAGGATGACTTTACAGGGCTGAGAGAGATAAAATAAAGGAGGAATTTGATTACAAAATGTAGCACTCCCATTATTGTCTCATTGGCAAGAAACAGATGTCCACAGTACCTAAAATTAGTATTTTATAGCAGAAGAAGCTTTCTGTTACAAAAAAAAAAAAAAAAAAGGATTTTGACTTCAAGCTTTAAAACTTGAAGAAAGTTTTAAAGAAACCTTTTTTTTAAATATGTGAAGGAATCACTTGGATCAATGGAGTAAGTCTTTTTAGCAAACCCAAAAAGCTGGCATACTCCCTGAAGAGTTCTTAATTCCTCCTGATGTTCATCTGCAATTTCAACTCTGTACCCCCATACTGCAGCAGTCTCTAATGTAACCTGTTTGCTTTTCCTAGACTTCAGTAATGGTGGCACCTGTGGAAAACAGAGCAGACAATTTATAATGCATCTAATTTCTTGGTCTTCTAATGTTGAAAATATTCTCTTTGAGGACTTCTCAATTCTGTACCCTCTGATAATTTTTGATAGAAATGGACTATACTCTGACTTACTCAGGTCATTCTTCATCTGATAGAACTTCTGGTATCTCTAGCGTTTCATATCTTCAGTGCTAATAGTCCGGAACTGGCACCTGTGTCGGGCCATCCTCCCTCCAGCTTGTCTGACTTGCATAGAAAAACGTAATTCTTCTCACACTTCATCAGAAATATTTTGTCCCACTTTATTAGTAATGAGACAAAAGAGAATTGTGAAAAGTCTAAAACTCCAAGTAGAAGAAATTCAAGAACAGAGGATTCTGCCGCTTCACAGGAAACTGTAGAGAACGGGCAGCGCAAGAGATCCTCGCGACCCGCGTCTGCGTCCGGCACGGCAAAAGGTAACATGCACAGCCACCCTTCCTGGGGACAGGGCAGCTCCTAGCCTGCTTCCCCAGCTATTTGCCCTGGCAGTAGCTGCCTTGTAACGCTGGTTTGCAGCTCGTACACCTTGGGTGCTTTATCTCTAGTCTCAAGGATTTAGCCACAGGTTGGTGTTGAAGTGTTTCCCGGCATCTGCACTGGCAGTAAACCCTGTATGAATTCCTCTTTGGTACATCTGTGGAACTTGTTTTCTGCAGCACTCGCCACTGTGGTGTTCAGCACCTTGCCTAGTTGAATTCTCTTGGCAGAAATGTGTTGCTGTTGGAAGGACTGTACTCAGATCAAAAAGTGACATTTTCCTTTTCCTGAAGCCCGACAGACACAAGACTTAAGTCTTCCCAAGTGCACGGTCAGCTTTTGCCAAGTCAAATGCCATGGTTCAGGCACGCTCCAGAGGCTGCTGGGGTGGCAGCCGGGAGCATCAGGGAGTGCTGTGTACTAGCACAGAGCCTCAGCTCTGCTTCCCAACAACATCTGAACTCCTGAAGTTATTAAGCCATGGCATTAGCAGGTGCTGATGTACCTTACTCCTACCCAGGTTACAGCCTTTAACAATTGTGTGATATGCACGGCCCAGTGCCAGGCTGAAGCTAATTCTATCAGCTTCTTGTGTTTAAGGGTCAGAAAAATGCTGATGGACCAAAGTTATGCAAGAGAGTAGAGAGAGACCGTCAAGAGGCAACATTCGACCACTATTTTAAAGATAATACACAGAACAAAGAGGTATTAATATAAAATGATTATAAAAGGAAGTCAAGTTGAATTCAGCCACCATTTCCATACTGGAGGTACTAAAGTGTGATGGTAAGAATATTGTGTTTTCAGAGTTTCAGAGAAGCATTCCAGCTTTACGTCATTCTGCAATGACTCCCAAAGATTACACAGGGGACCTATATGTTCTGCACTTTTGTGACTGCTGAATTTAATTACATTTACTATTTGTGGCAGGACTGTGCAGAAGAATCTGAGTCTGTATTGTAAAAATAAATTCTCTTTCATGATTGTGAAAAAAAGTTTGAAAAATGCGAAGCCAGTGTAAAATCCCTGCCTGCGTTTGAGGGGATCTGGAGCATGTGACCTGCCCCACACGCTGTACTGGGTAAACCTAAAGATGACAACCAGTGACACGTCAAGTTCTGAAAACGTGGGAACAGGAAAGTGCATCAAATTTAAATAATACCAAAACTCTCACAGGGGTTTGTGCTGACTGTGTAATTCACTTACCTCTGTAAATAAAACCCTTGTTTTTAAATCGTGCATCTGAAGCTGCCGCCGTGTCCAAGGGCTTTGCTGGACACTGGGGTGCAGCTCCCAGGGGACACCTGGCTGTGCTGCCTTACCTGTGGGCACACAGCTGCTCCCGAGCTGTGGAGAATGAGCCAAACCAGGTGTGGCAGAGGACAAGGCTGCACGTTAGTGAGGTGGCTGCAGGAGTGTCACCTGGTTTGCCACTTGTGCCTGCTCTGTTGTACATTTTCATTAGCGAATCAGAGCTTAATTATTCTGGTTTGGTTGCTCCCGTCCTCATTATGTTATCTGTGTCCTGAGAAACCCCCTAACCCATGGTAAAAGGAATGTGGGGCTGGGAGGAGTTATCTCGTGAGATAGAGGCTGTGTAAAGTCATTATTAGGAAAAAAATCAGCAGGGAGAGAGAAGCAGACTTTGACCAGCTGGAGTAGGAACTCGGTTGCTAAGCCTCAGGAAGGAGGAGGCAGAAGGGTCACTGTGAGAGGGTCAGCCCTGTCCATGTGTGTCGGGCACACTCCGGGGTGCAGGGTCTGGGGAGGTGCTGCTGATGCTCCCAAGGGACTGAGCCAGGGACTGAGCGCTGCTGGCCCACTCCTCCTCCCAAACACGGAGCCTTGAGCACCAACGAGGGTGGCAACAGCTGGTGCTGAAGCTACTTCAAAGTCAGCCCTGCTGCTTGGAGGGGCTCCAGGCTGGAGCCGAGCCTGTGGAGATGTTTCACTTCTGAAAATTGGTGCTGTGTTGGTGTTTTCCCTTTTTGGAGTACTTTTCCAGCAAGGGCTGCTTTTAGCGTTTACTGTAGCTTTGAGTTTGTTAAATTTTGAAATGCTGATTGTTTTTTCTAATTCCACATGTAACAGCCATGGAGTTGTACTGCTGCTGTTCTAATTTTAGATGGGCTTGGAAATTTTTTTCCCTTTTGACTCTTAAAATACACACAGCTGCAATAGTTTTTGGAAAACATTATGAAGAGCCAAAGAGACATTGCCAACGTTTGAAATCACATTTTTAGAAAGATCTAAAATGCAAATGCCCTTGGTCCTTACTCTTTTTTTTGTTTTGAAATGGAAACTTAGTGCCTTGGTAAGTGCACTGGACATGTCATCTGCCGTCGCCGTGGCCCTGCAGGTGTTAATATTTGTGTCTTTCTGCATCAGCTGTGTTCCTGTGACTCTGTAGACTGCACAGACTTGTTTTCTAATGACTTTCTAAGAACTCAGACAGCTGGGTTGTTAACTGGCGTGGCAGGCTCCAAAACACCTCCCCGAGTGTTGTGTAGCTCCATCTCCGTGGCACCTGGGGCTGTGCTTCCTCTCGGGATACGGCTCCCCTGTGGCACGGGGGGGACTGGACATAGGGGACAGTTAAAAATATTTGGCTCTTCTTCTAAAGGCTGTTGGGGCTCCATAAATGTCTGCCTGAGGCCGCTGGTGCCCGGAGAGCGGCGCGGGGGCCCCGAGTGTGTCAGGCTGACGGCCCAGGGCTGTCACAGCTGCTGAAGAGTCAGTCCCGGTGCTGGGGAAATCCCGCTCTCCAGAGGTTTCCACTCTGGTGTGAGTTTGGAAAAATGACAGGGCAATCTGTGCCCCTCTGGGGAATGGCTTACCGACTCCGTATCCATGCTCTTTTTCTTCTCTTGATTTCAGAAACGAGTGCCAGTGCAATGCAGTCAAAAAGAAGAAAATCCAAGTAAATTACTGCATGGAAACATGAGACTTGTAAATGAGTGTGAATTTACCAATAGCAATTTTGAGCTGTGATTTTTCTTTTTTAAATAAAATTCTGTACAGTAAGTCATTTTAATATTATACTGTTCCCAATAAATGATTTTTTTTTTCTAAAAAACAGATAAATAGATATAAAAACTGGGTTCTTCTAAAACCCCCTGGATTTGCAAAGTGAAGTCCAGGGTTAGCACATTAGGGTAACGTGTTTGTATGAAATGGAAGGGGAGGGGAAGACAATTGTAAATTTATTTGTTTCCACTTTTCATAAACAATTTAGAATACAGGGTTGTCATTTTTAGGTATTAAAATAATGTAATGTGCTGTTGTTTAAGTACTGTATGTGAATAGCAGTCAGAGGGTTTATAAACAAACCCCATGTTGTTTGGAAATGTAAATAATTTTATTATATAGTAGATCTGATGTATTTGTTGTAGAAATGGACCAGTGAGACAAAAAATAAATTTAAGGGTTTGTATAATGTGGAATCCCTCATGCTCTAAATAAATGTTATTGTCCTATAAATTGGGTTGAATTATTATTAGCAACAACAGCAGCATCGTTCCAAACAGGAGGATTGGAGGGATTATTTAGAGCTCCAGGCCTGCAAGCTCCTTATATGTAGCTTTAGCAAGGAATTTGTTTAACCACAAACAAATTAACCGATGCAGCTGTTCCTGCACAGCAGGGGAAAACAGGAAGGGCACCCTGCTGCCCCCGGGGCTGTGCAGGGAGCAGAGGAGCCCCAGCAGCCTGGCTCCCCACAAAGGGCTGCTCAGCAGGGAACAGGCAGGGAAAAGGCCCAGTTCCGTGGGGTAAAGGCTCGTGCCAGGCAGCAGCCTGGCGTCCTTTACGTGGGTAACTCTGCTGCCATGGGCGCTGGCGGCTGGGATGTGCTGCCACAGAAAGTGGGTCAGGCTCGGTGCTCCCGGGAGCTGCTGGGAGAGCCCGGAGCCTGAGCTCTGTGCACACACACTTGCACCTCTTCCCTTTCTCGCTGAATTTTGAAAATATGTATCTCAAAGTGCTGATTAAATATAAATTGTTATTAAATATAAGTTGTCAGCTTTTATAATCACAGAAATTACCTATTTGTGCACAAGATAACAGGCACTGAGCAAGGCTGATGTCACAGAATCATTGGGGTTGGAAAAGCCCTTTAAAACCATCAAGTCCATCTGTTCCCCCAGCACTGCCAAGGCCACCAACAACCCACATCCCCAAGCACAGCATCCACACTTTTAAAAAATCCCTCTAGGGATGGGGACTCCACCATTGCCCCGGGCAGCTGTGCCAGGACTTGACAACCCCTTCCATGAAGAAATTTTCCCCAACATCCAACCTGAACCTCCCCTGGTGCAGCTTGAGGCCATTTCCTGTCATCCTGTCCTTGTTTCCTGGGAGAAGAGCCCGACCCCACTTCAGCTCCACTGTCCTGTCAGGGAGCTATGGAATGTCCCCCCCAAGTCTCCTTTTCTCCAGGCTGAGTCTCCCCAGCTCCCTCAGCTGCTCCTGGTGCTCCAGTCCCGTCCCCAGCCCTGTTCCCTTCTCTGGACATGCTCCAGCCCCTCAAGGTCTTTCTTGCCATGAAGGGCCCAAAACTGACCCCAGGACTGGAGGTGCCTCACCAGTGCCCAGCACAGGGGACAGTCACTGCCCTGGTCCTGCTGCCACACCATGGCTGGTACAGGCCAGGTGCTACTGGCCTCTTGCCCACCTGGCCACACCAGGCTCTTGTTCAGCTGCTGTCACCAACACTCCTGAGGCCTTTCCCACCA
This sequence comes from Corvus kubaryi, assembly GCF_017639235.1. Taxonomy (NCBI): domain Eukaryota; kingdom Metazoa; phylum Chordata; class Aves; order Passeriformes; family Corvidae; genus Corvus; species Corvus kubaryi. Next base: position 504,288 of record NW_024581041.1, read on the forward strand.
GGCAGCTTTCCAGGCACTCTTCAGTGTCTCCATCCTCCCTGCCAGAGTGTGGCTGCTCCGTGTCCCTGCGCGGGCACAGTCGATGTGCTGCCCCAGCAGCCCCTCTTTGCTGGGCCCCTGCTTTCCTTTGGGGCTCACCCTGCTCTGTGCTTGGCCTCACTGCTCCTGCTCAGGTTGGGTGGGAAGTTTTGGAGAATGAGGACAAAGTCCACTAAACTGGAAGGTCTTCACAGAAAAGATCCACACACCAATAAACCAGGGGAAGAGAGGGGATGTGCTTCAGTTTGTGGGAAATACCACACTGTGGGGAGCAGACAAGCTTGAGGTCAGGGTCACCATTTACAGGGACATGGACCTTGGGAAAGGAGAACTGCAAGATCCTGCAGCTGGGAGGAGCCTTGGAAGGAACAAAGGGCCCCTGTACTGGTCCCCTGAGCAGTGCTGGACTGGGGAGCAGCTCTGCAGTCAGAGCCCTGGAGGAGAGCTGAGCCAGGCTGTGGCCAGGGAGGGCAGTCTGTGGGGCAGGGAAGTGATTGCTCCCCATGGCCTTTGGGGAGCTGGAATGTTATCACCTGGTTTCCACCTCCCACCCACCCACAAGATGTTGATAATGTAGAGGAGACATGAGAGGGCCACCACGATGGCCTGGGGCTGGAACATCTGGCCAAAAGGAGATACTGAGGGAGATGGGCTTCCTCACCCTTTCATGCTCTGGAGAAGATGGAGCCAGGCTTTTATAGAGATGTGAGCTGAGAGAAAGGGACACCACTGGAATAAACAGAAAGAGAGGAGGTTCTGACTGAACAGGAGAAAATATTCCCCCCGGGATGCAGTGGCAGGACCTCTCTCTTTGGAGAATTTTAAGCATTGCCTGAACAAAGGCCTGTACAACGTGGTCTGAATTCAGTATTTAACCTGCTGTGGGCAGGGTGTTGGACTGCACCTCCTGAGCTCCATCCAGCCCAAATAACCCTAGGCTTTGTCTCCAGCTGCCAGATTTGGTTTTCCCATGAGAGGGTTTATCAAAACTATGAAAGCTCTCAGCTATTTTTTCCATTCCCAATATCTAATCTAACATTTCTTTGAAGGGCTTTTCCCAGCAGCTGGGGGGTCATGGGTGTCTCCTTGGCTTGGCTCTACTGGAGGAGCTGGCACAGCCACTGGGCTGGGCAAGCCCCATCCCACCCCTGCCCAAAGCTGCTCATGGCTGTGTCTCCTCTCATCTTGGGTATCTCCAAGGATGAAGACTCTTCAATGTCTCAACCTGCTCCTGTGGCCAACCACCCTTGCAGTGAGAAAGCATTTTCTTACGTGTAAGTGAAATTTCTTTTTTTTTACTTCGATTTGTGCCTCTCACCCTGTCCTTGCACTGAGAATGTTCCAGTTCTGTTTTCTGTACTCTCCCCATCAGGAATCCACACACAGGGGGGGATCTCCCTGAACCTCCTCCAGGCTGGGCAGTCCCAGCTCTCAGCCTCTCCTCATCTCCAAGCCCTTGATCCCCTTGGAGACATCTCTGCCTCTCGTGGGTGCTGAGAACATCTCACACTGTGCTTGGAGAAACAGCTGATGCTGCAGAGACTGGCTGCTCTGGGATTTTCTCAGGGCAATCGACATCTGCTTTAGCTCTGTCATCATCTGCTGAGTTGTAGGGTTTGGTAACGGGGAGGGGAAAAAAATCCCCTCTGGCCCCTCAGCCTGTGCCATCCCCTCCCCTGTGTGTCCTTGTTTTCAAAGGGGACTTTTTCTGTTACTTGTCTCTCACACCATCAACTTCTAGAAGCTTTTTTAAAAAACCAAAGCATTTTGCAGACAGGTTTACTTGAAGGCTTTAGAGGACTACACATAAATAGATTTTAAATATATATTTTTTTTATTTCTTGTGATTTTTCTTTATATTAGATTTTTTTTTTCAGTCAAGAGACAGCATTACAACCTAACAACCAAAACCAGGTTACACACACACAGGCACACTACACAATGCATCCCAGGCAGTCGTGTCCTTCAGTCTGTCGACACACGGCAAATGTTTACACAATGTCCTAGAGGAGGAAACGCCCTTTCCCTACGAACCCTGCTTACACCAACTGAACACGTAACACACAAAAGGACAGGTTTTTGTTAGCTTCGAGTTTCAGACGAGGTCTCAGTCCTACAGCATAGGTGATGTGGAAAACGTGGGGCTGGTTTTCCCTCTTCTCCAAGATCCCCGAGTGGCAGCTGTGCCCCGTCCAGCAGAGCCCAGGGCAGGAGCTGCTCTGCCCCGAGCTGCCCGCGGGCGTGGGGCAGGAGGGCACGGGAACATTCTCCGGTGCATTTTGGGGAAGGCTTAAGGCAACCTTTTCCAACCACGGAACAGGCCATCTGTCCTGGCGCTCGTCCATCCTGCTGCTCCTGCTCCTGCTCCAAACACCGCCCGGTGAGCAACTGGGGTTTAGACTGAGCTTTTCAAAGCTGCCTAAGAGATTAAGTATATCCAAAATGCTAAATGCTTTTTTTAAAAAAAAAAAGTAATCTTAATGCTTTTTGGGGCATTAATTCTGTTGGGCTTCTCTGAAAAACCCCACAGTGACTCTGAAAACAACACAGAAACACAGAAATATTGAAAACTGACTCCCTGGTCACCTCTTGCATAGGACTTGTAACTGCAGTTCAGTGATTATTCAAGTTCTGTAATTGTGTTTAAAAAAGATGCCAAACCATGAAAAAGGGTGAAGGCACATGTACAGTCAGTGCAGCACGAGGGAGGGTAATGTGTGGGCATGAGTTTTACAAGCAGATCCCAGGGGTGGATCCATACAGATAGAATATTGCAGTGCTCGGTGGCTCTGTACAAGCACAGCTCTGATACAAGAGGAAATTTCACTTTACTGCTACGCCTTGTGCTGCTCCCTCATCCCCAGACTTCCTGAAGCATAAAGCTGAGGATAAGATCTCAGTGAGACTTGGGCACAGCTGCTCATGGCTTCCCCAGCAAGGATACATGAGGTGAATGCGAAAGAGCAGAGGAACTTCGGGCTCCCCTATGCAACCCCTTGTTAAGCTACACTTAGAATTTACTGTGCTGTTTTCCCCTCCATTTGCAGGGAATAAAATCTTCCCCCCCACCATGTAATGAAATAGGGTCAGAGTGGAAGGCAGAAGGATTTTCACGTTAAGCTGCAACAGAGTGAAAGCTTTGCAGCTCTTTTTGTGCTCTGGAGCATGGGGCAGCATCCCTATATAAAATACAGGGTTGGAAAAGCAACCCCCTTGCCAGCCCAGGAGGTGTCAGCTCAGAATGAGTGACAGGGGCCACACCTGGGTGTCACCACTCTGCACAGAAGAACTGGAAAGATCATCACACATAAGAGCCACCTTTGCTATTAAAAGGAGCTGCTCATCCCTGTCATTCCTCTAAGGAGAGAGTTACAGGTTTAGTTAATGACAAATGTTCTCAAGGAGCAAAAAGAAAAGCTGATGGAGATGCATCAATGGACAGCCTGGAACAGGGAGACCTCCTGCCCAACTGTGTCCAGCTGTCCAGAGCCCATGGCTGGGGAGTGCTCTGGGATCCTGGAGACGAGCAAGGAGAAGGTGGCATCTCCAATAGGTTTGAGGACACCTCTCAGCAAAGAAGGGATTCTTGAGGCAGGCAGAGCCTTTCCCACTGCTGCATCCAGCTCCCACAGCCACATTCAGGCAACCTGCGGCAGCCACTCCAGTGATGGGAATGGGACGAGGACGGAGGCCGTGAGGATGACAGGAGGTTACTGACTTGTATGGAGCAGGTCTGAGAGACAGAAAGCTCCAGCTTGAAGAAGACAAGCCCTGAGGGGATCAGCCCCTTTTAAGGCCCGTTCCTGTCCCTGGTGGGTCTGCCCGTGGCAGTCCCCTGGGAGGGAGGGGCTGTCAGTGCTGTGGGTGTCCCTCCTCAAGCTCCAGTCCCTGCCAGCAGCTGTGCTGAGGCCACCACAGTCCAGTGGTGGAGAAGGGCTTGGGGGGAAGCTCTGTGAAGCTTGGGGGGATGCTGAGGTGCTGGTGCATCCCTCCTGCTGCCAGCAGCTATTTCTGAGTGCATGCAGCAAAGGAGGAGCAGCAAACTGGAGGCACATCAGAGTCACCCGTGGGAGGGGTGGCAGCTGACAATCCCCGGTGGCTTGAGAGTCCCCTGGCACGAGCTGGACATGGATGGCCTCTTGTTTTAACCCAGACACTCAGGGAAGACTCAAGGACTGCCACCAGCCATTCCCAGGGCAGTGGGGCTCGGTGCTGCCTTCTGAGAGATGCTGAGAATGATTTCTCTTGACTTAAGGTGACTTAGGTCTTCTTACTGTTTCCTAATTATTAGATGCTTGATCTTTGGGGGCTCACTTGTTTTTCAATAAATTCACATGAAGTTTAATTTCCACTTTATGCAGGGCAATGGAATTGATACTGATCCAGAGGGGCAACTGCAAAGCTGTGGGACTCAAGCCTAGAACCTCACTGGAGTATTTTTCATCTTTTTTTTCCTTTCTGGTATGGCAAGACATCTAAGTGGGTACTTTGCTCCCCAGCAGGGCTAGATAGAAGACAAAGAATTATCAGTATGATGTAAATGTAAAACTATTGATTAGAAACACGCCTAAAGAGAGATTTCCACAGCAGTGATCTTTGGGATGAGCCATGCATTTATGTTATCCACAATGAGAAGGAAACACAGCCTCCCATGGAGAGAATCATTTCTCTTCCAGACCAAGCTTTTGCAGCAGAGCTTCTTAGAAAGCACATTTGTGAGTGCAAATTTCAGAGCAACAGGTGAGGAGGACTTTTGCCCCTACTCCCTCTGCAGCCCTCCAGCCTTGCAGTGCCAAGCAAGAGCCAGAATTCGGTGCGAGAACTTCGCTGCAGCTGTCAGTGAGGGGTCCTGAGTGTGCCACAGCCTGGCCTTGCCAGCAGCAAGCACAGCCTTGGGGGCCTGGGGGCACGGGGGGCCCTGGTGCATCCCAAGAGGTGGCACTTCTCCAGCAGGGCTGTCCCTCCTGGCCCTGTGACACTTCGTGGGCTCATCCCTCGCACTGGGCCAGGCAGGCAGAGCAGAACCAGGCAGGCAGATGGAAATCCTGCTTGGAGAAGATCCCTGCACCATGGGGGCTTCAGTGGTGGAAAGATCCTTCCCTCCATAAGGGGTGTGACAAGCTCCAGCCATCACTGAGGGCACTGCCCCAGCCCGTCCCAGTGCCCTGCTGCCCCTCAGCCTGCGATTCCAGTACGGGGCTGGGAAGCTGCTGCTGGGGCTGGAGCCAGCTCAGGTGTCAGAGCCCAGCACTGCCATGCTGCCCAGCAGAGCTGACATGTACTGAACAGGGATTTGCCCAGGTCTTTCCACTGGGAATTCTTCCCCTTTTTTATGCTTTCATTGCAAGAAATGCAAAACTTTCTTTCAGTTGCCTGCATCACCATTTCTCCAGGTGATCATTCCAATGGCTTGCCCCATCCTGGCTGTCTCCTGATCCCAGTGATGTGGTGGGTCAGGCTGTAACACACAGCTCTGCTGCACTTCCCAAACCCTAGGAGGCTCAGTGCTGAAAATCTGTATGTGGTTGCTCACAAGCAAGTCTAAAAAGGGACCAGACACATTCTGTAAAGGTGAATTTTCAGGGCAATGAACAAATGAAGAGGGGCTGCAGCCCAGGAATGGTCCCACCATGAATGGCCGCAAATTCTTTTCCACACAGGAGTGTCAGAGCACCCCACAGCTCCTGTCACCAGCATGTGCTGCCACAGGCCACATCCCTGCAAGCACCCCAGAACCAAACCCCCCATTCTAACAGAGAAGCCTGGGAAAAAGACATTTTTAAAGACCCCAGCAGATTGGTTTGTCCCTGAGTCCATGCTGTAGTTTCCCCCTACACAAGTACAGAAAAGAAAGCAAAATTCACCCCACCTGTCCCAGCAGGACCAGCCCAAGAGCTCCCTGCAAACCAGAACCTTCCCACTGGAAGCACCACACAGCGCATCACAAATACTGGGTGCAAAAAAAAAAAAAAAAATTCCCAACAAACCCCTAAAAAATTCAATCCCACACCCCAAAACAAGCTACTGAACACCCACACTGGGCTGTGAAATATCTACACATGCACACGGGTGCACACACAGGAAGTTCTCAGTTTTTAAGCACCTTTCATTTGTTTTAAGATCTGAGGAGACAAAAAACCTCAGTGAAAAGGGGTTTTCTTGCTCTGGCAGCACTGGGCAGGAGGCCTGTGACCAGGCCAGGCCTTGTGCTTGCTGCTGGGCAGGAGCAGAACATTGCAGGTCTTCTGCAAAGCCCAGGCTGAACAGACCTTTGCCACAGCACAGGGAGGGTGGGTCACACTGGGGGCGAAGGGCTGGCAGGTGAGTGTCGGGTGTTAATACACAGCAAGAGTGCAAACAACAGAGGGGGCTTGCAGGAGCTCATTTGCTGTGGTTTGTGCACTCCACTGAGCTGCCAGAGGCTCAGGGTCTGGATTAACCTCTTCATGAAAACATTATTAATAATTTATTAATCCTTTATAAACATACTCTGGATATAAAGTGTGACAACAGTTCTGCTTCATCTCCTGTGCTGGCTGGGCACAGCATGATGAAAGACATCTCAGACTGGCATGGAAAGAAGAAAGGAAAAGAAAACTGCTTGAATTTGCTTCTGAAAACCAGGACGGAGGAAGATCACCTGTTTGGAATGGGCACTGGGGGCTGGGTGCTGGTGGCAGTGCCGGACTGAGACAAGTCCCCCCGGAACACGGCCAAAGGCCTCTGGCTCACAGCAGATGAGTGGGCTGCACAGGAGGGTTTCCAGAAGGGATTTCTCCTGGGGTACCATTTCCAGCAGTCGGGCAGGCACAGGAGAGCCTGGCAGGGGAGACACAGCAGGATCTGCCTCAGGGCCACTGCTCCCCCCAGCCTGTTCCTCTGGGAGCTGCCAAGGGGGCAATGGGGTCGCAGCCAGCCTCTGATTTCTGGAGTGTTCCAGGGGTTCTGGCAGCAACTTGGATGCACAGGAGGAGAATCTGTAGTGGAGACCAAGCTGGGGGCTGGACAGTGCTTGGCTTCTCCACTTCTTGATGTGTGTTGGGGCTGCAGAGAAAACGCTTCCTCTGATGCTGCTGCCCAGTGGCCACAGAGGGGCTCATCCAGCGACACGGGGAGAGCGGGATGGGAAGGCAGCACCCCATCAGACATCTGGGAGCTCGGGCTCAGCCCCTGCCTGTTGTCACATGCACCTGTGCCAGTGTCCCTGCACATGCCCTGCTCCCCATCCATCCCAGGCATCACTGCAGGGTGAAAAAAAGGCATCGAGTGTGAAGCCCAGGAAGCCAAAGGATGTAAACGCTCCCCTGGAGCCAGATGTCAGTCTCTTCGCCAAGAAGACAGCAGGGGTGGGACAGGGACAGAGGTTGCAGTGAGGCCCGAGGAGGGCGGGGCGATGCCGGGGGCACGGAATTCCCCAGCTCTGGGCTTTTGGGAACGCCGAGGCAGCGGAGTGAAGGGGAAACGCTGCAGGTGAGCAGCAGCAGCCGGCTACTGCGGTCCAGGCTCCCTGGCCCAGAGCTGGGGGCTGTTGCTCCTAAGAAGGTTCATTTTGGTTTTAATCTCATCAAAAGAATTAATAACTATCAGCTGTCTGAGTCTGGGCTCACCAAGACTCCTTCAGCCGAGGTGCCTGGCTGATATTAAGGGATGCAACATGGTGAGTGGAAGAACCTCTGGTGAAATTGGAATTTTCTGGAGTTGTGGAGGTATTTCTTGTCTCAGAGGGTGGGGGAATCCAGACTGTGAGCTGGTCGTGAGCAGGACTCTTTCGCAGGGCACAGGGTGCAAAACCAGTTCCTAAAAGGAGAGAACTGGGGGGCAGGTCAGTAAATTTCTGCTGGATTTGGAGCTATCTCAGCTGGTGCTGGAGCCATGTTCTTCCAAAGGCAGAAGGAGTCCATCATGGAGAGAGGAGGGATTTGCATTAAAAATCAGCATTGCCTAGCAGAGGAATTTGGCCCTTCATGGGAAAGGATGCAATTTTTAGTGGGGAAAGAAGATGCTCCTGTTACAGCTCCTCTTACAGCAATCCTCTCACTCAGGCCTGCCCCATCTTGACCCATTTCAGTGGCTCCCAGATCCATCTTTGTCCTTACTTCAGCCTCTTCCCTCCGGCCTCTTCTTCAGCATCCTTTCACCACCACCATCGACATGCTTTGGCCACCTTAGGAAAGCTGTGCAGATCCCTGCCCCCTCTCCCCTCCCGGGGACTGACACCAGGCAGACAACGCTCCTCGGCTTAACAGGGGCTCTTCTGAGTATGAAGGTACAGAGAGAAATATATACACACACATATACAGGCGTACCCACAGGGATACAGCTGTGGCTGGGGCAGGTGACCGGCTCCAGGAGGATGGGGCTCGCTCAGATGGGACCACCAGCCACGGTGATGCCACCCCAGGCTGGCCACCCCTCCTGGCATGGTAGCCAAGGGCTCCGGCGCGGCGCTGGGACGGTGCTTTGATTCCTGAGATTCCTTTTAAGGTTGATTTTTAAAAAGACCACCGTGAGGTACCAGGAGCCGCCTGGCTGGCCCGGCCACAGAGATTCCACCAGCGCTTTCAACCACAAGCCCCTTTTGGACTGGCAGTGGGGGGTTATCATGGTCAAATGTAGCTAAGAAATCAAGGAGGGACAGGAGCACTTGCTGGTTTTGCAGGGCGGAAGCATTATGTAGTGTCATTGATGAGATTTTCCTAAAAATCCCAAATCTTGTGGCTTCATTGCTCTTGTCACTCCCGCTCGGTGTCTGTGTGACATCCCATCCAGGCTGTACATGGAGTCATGATGTGAGGAAAGGCACTGATGTCACAGGCTTATCAGGACAAACAGGCTTCACCGGGAACAGGTGTATTTCGGGAAGAGGTGATGTCACTGGGAATACTGATTTCCCACGTGAAGGCTGTCGAGGCTGTTGGGGAGGGGTGGCGTGGCCCTCCATGCCGGCGGCTCCAGGGGTTGTGGCCCAGACGGCATCGAGGGCGAGGGGCGCGGTGAGGGCGACAGGAGGAAGATGAGGAGTGCGGGCGAGGCGTGCGGGCGCGGGGAGTGGAGCGGAGCCGCCGTGTCCCGGTGTCCGTGGGGCCCGCACTCCTGGGGCCGGGGGCAGCCCCTGGGCGGGGGAGCGAGGTCAGTAGTTGCAGTGGCGCTGGCAGGGCTGGTGCACGAAGGCCCCGGGGAGCTGCTTGGCGCGGCGGGGCGGGCGCTGCCGGGCCCGGTTCTGCCGCTGCAGCGCCTTCTGGCCCAGGCGGTGCCGTTCCGCCAGCTGCTTGGCCCGCTGCAGCCGCTGCGCCTGCCCCGCCTTGTCCAGCGCCGCCGCCTTCACCGCCAGCGCCCGGCCGTGGTGCGCCACGGGCCGCTCCGGCCGCGGCTCCGGCCCGTCCCTGCGGAGACAGCGCGGTCAGCGGGACAGCGCTGCCCTCGGCCCGGCAGCGGGGGACAGAGCTCACCAACCCCCGCCCCAGCAGCCTGCGGAGAACAGGGATGCTCCAGCAAGGCAGGCTCTGCGACACCCGAAAAAATCCAGACACCACCAGGAACTCCACTGTGTCTAAGTCCCTTGAGCCTGGTCTGTCTCCATCCCACTGTGACCCCTTTGGAGCCCTGGCTAGTCTCGGGTTCCCTTTACCCCTTCTCTGCCCCCTCCAGCACTGAGGAGCTCCTGAAGCTCTGGAGATCAAGCTCCGGCCCTCAGGGAGACTTTGGAAAGAGTCTCAGTTAGGTGTCAGCTAGACAGGAATGGTGTCCAGAAACCAGGACCAGTGTCACCTAACCAGGAATGGTGTTCTCTAGCCCAGAATAGCACCCCTTATTAGGAATGCTGTCCCCTAACCAGGAACAGTGTCTCCTGGCCCGGAGCAAAGCTCACCCCAAATTCTTACTCCTTCCCGGCCCCACTGAGGGGCTCTAGGGGGAGGTGTTGGAGGGCTGGGACTGAGGGGACAGCAGCGACCCCATGGCAGGCAGGGCTTGTCCGGCAGCAGTCGGGCTGAGTGTGTGTGTGCATGCTCCGGGTTTTCCCTGGGCTGCTGGGCAGTGGAGAGCAGCCCTGGGGGGAGGGCAGAGCTCTAGGATGTGGCCCCAGGAATGGGTGTGGAGGGCTCCAGCCCACAGGCCTGGGGGGAAAGGGGCCATTGGGGGCTTTTCTGTTCAATTTCCCCGCTGCTAAGCTGGGGTTTGGGGCAAGGAGAAGCTGGTGGTGTCCCACTCCCCACAGCTGTGGGATACCCCTGTGCTGGGCCAGTCTGGGGCCAGGTGGGGGATTGAGGGGGGCTGAAACATCCTCCTGCCTGGGGGACCTGGGGTCCTCAGGGGGCCACTGTGCCCAAAGGCCACCCTGTCCCATGGGGTTTGCTTTGCTTGGGCCCTACCTATGCAAAACCCCGGTGCAAGCCCTGCCTGGCAAACCCCCCTGGGCAGGTGGCATTGGCATGGGTCGCATTGGCAGGAGTGGCACTGACACAGGCGGCTGTGCCAGGAGACCCTGCTAAGGGCAAGTGAGATGAACACAGCCCTCTCCCACCACAGCCCAGTGCCAAGCTCATGTCCTGCACCCATGGCCAGCCGAATATGCTACTGAGACCCCTTAGCAGAGGATTTTGGGACACGGGGGCTGCCAGCCATGCATGGTGCCAGCTGGGGCACCCTGTCAGATAGGTAGGGTGTTCCCTGAGGTGGGCATGGGGACACTGATGTCCCCCACTGCCCCACTACGTCCATGGGTGAAACATTCCTGGGTGTAGGTGGGGATTTGGGATGGCAGCACTGACCATCCACCCCTGATCCCTCAGTGGGTGCTGGAGATGCCGGCCCCCCAAACACCCTCAAAGTGCACTCACGCTGCAGCATCGTCCTCGGGGCCCTCCCCATCCACCTCGAGGGTGCTGGTGACGTAGACGGACATGCTGGGGTGCTCGATGAGCAGGTCCTCCATGGGGCTGCTCCCCACGCCGTCGGGGCCGGGCTCCTCTGCAGTAAAACAGGGGGGAGGGGTGACAAACCAACTCTCGTCCATCAAGCAGGGACCGGCCGGAGCCGGGGAAGCGGCCGGTGGCGGTGGCGGACCGGGGGGTGTCGGGCGGGGTCGCGCCGAGCGCCCGGTACCGCCAGCACCGGGGCGGCGGGCGGGGCCGGGGCGGGCACGGCTGCCTGGGGCGGGGGTGCAGAGCCATGCGGGGCACAGCGGGGACACACACACATACCATGTACAGTGGGGAGGGAGGGGGAGAGAAAGGGGCATCGTTAGTGCGAGAGACACCCACCGCCACCACACCGCCACACGCGGGCCCGGCGCCGCGCCCCGGCCAGAACCCCCCGCTCCGGGGACCCGTGGAAACGGGGCTGCTCGGACAAGGGGAACCGCGAGGCTGGGAAACCCGCAGGGTTTACTGTAGCAATGGTTTGGTTGGTTTTTTTTTTTTTTTCCTTCTCAAAATGAGAGCAGAAGTTCAGCCAGTGAGAAACGCTGCTTTCCCCGTTCTGATGGCACCTGAGCCGGGCCGGGCCGGGCCGGGCCGGGCCGGGGGAGCGCCGACACGCCCCTGCTCACAAACACCACCCAGCACTCCGCAAACATGGAAACCAAGCACACACAGAGCAGAAAAACAGTCCACACCTTTTCTCTGGAAGAAATCATGGGAGTAAATTCTTCAGCAAAGGTTTTCACTGTGCCTTCACCTCCAGCCTGTTAGAGGCCAAATTTTGAGCGGCTGATCCAGAAGCTGACCCACCCCCCGGCTTCCCTTCCTCATCTCTGCCTTGGGCCGGTGCTTTTCTAGGCTGCCTGTGCTTGGAATTCCTGGTGCTGCAATGGGACGGGAGCCTGCACCTAATGCTGAGATGCCCACACCCATTCCCAGACTCATCAGGGGGATTTCAGGGAACTGGTGAGGGGGGAGGCAGTGCAGTATCTATACGGACACAGTGACCCTGCAGCTGGGTGAGGGAGCAGGAGGAAGCACAGATGAAGCTGTTCTTGCGTGGAGAAATGCAGAGCACGGGGCCCGGTGTTCCTGGCTCGGTGCATCCCCAGCTCCTCCTGCAGCTGATGCTCCAGCCCAGGGCTCAGGACAGGCCACAGCTGGCCTTGCAAACACGAGAATGTCTTTCTCCAGGTCAGAGGATATCAGTCTATTAATAGTTGCTGACATGCCAGGCTGGAGATTGTTTGTCAGCCTGGAGACAGCCACCGAGCCCGGCTGGAGCATCCCCGGGCCAGCAGCACTCCCACAGCAGTGGTCTGTGGGCACGAGGAGCACAGGGCTACCCTGTCCCCATCCTTCGCCAAGGTGGGTTTTAATGTCACAAGCAATATTTGGGGTTCCTCAAGTACCTCAGTGATGCAGCCACATCCTGGGAAGTGCTCTTTGCTCTCTCCCTGGGTGCTGAGCAGAGCCAGGCTAAGCAAGGGGGCAGGAATGGCATCAGAAACATTCCAGGAAGGGCAGAGTAGTTTGGGTGCATTTTGCAACACAGGGGGCAATGACCAGGCTGACAGGGGCCGAACCCAGAGGCTCCCTAGGTTGCCACTGCTGCTGAGAGCAAGCCAGGCCGGGAGCTGCTGCTGGCCACCACAGCTCCAAGGGGAAGGATGGGGCTGGAGTCTCCGGGTTTGGTTCTTGGAGTGCTTGGTATAACTCCAGCCCCAAAAACAGGGCTGAAAGAATCGGGTCCCCCACTGCTCAGGGACTGCTGTGGGAACAGACTGCAGCTGAATTAGCAGTGGGGTGGCATTCACTGGCAGACACTACTGGAAGCCAGCGCTGCACTGAGAGCCGAGGCACTTCACTGGAGCAACATGGGAGTGTTTTGTGCCAGAGTCAAGCCCTGGTCCCCTCTGAGCCATCTGCATCTCGACCCAGGGATCAGGGCTCACAGTAGCGTTTCTCTGGCTGGGGAAGCTGCTGGCTCCTCCTGCCATGCTTTAGGCTCACTGCAGCTGCTGCCACCTGGCCCCGACACGTGGTGGCTGTGTGCCTGCTGCTCCAGGGACCTCCTTGCAACACCCCCTGCCATGGCACTGCCGTGACCCTCCCTGGACAGTCACCTGAATGCCCAGAGGACAGGGAATCCTCCACAGCTGCCCCTGCCCACACCACGCCCCATCCCAGGCTCGTCCCTGCTCTGGTCCCCTCTCCAGGTCACTGCATATGGAAAAAAACCCTAATGAACAACTCGAATCACAAAAACAAGCATGGGGAACAGGCAGAGAACATCTGCTCAGTGACCTGCTGCCTGCAAGAGAGAGGACAAAACCCTCCTCCTAAACCTGCAGGATACATCTGTGGTCCCCTAGGCTGGGGTGTCACAACCAACCAGGGGCTACCAAAGCAGAGCACGGCCATCAGGAGCTCCTGCACAGCTCTTACTGCTGCTGGATTTGCAAGGAAAAGGTCATAAAAACATCATTGCAATTGGCTGAGTCATCAATCTACAACAAAAACTCCAAGGTCTGAACAGAGCAGGAGAAGATCTGCACAGGAGGAATTCAATCTGCCTGGTTAGTGTCAAACAGGGCTCTGGATGGCTCTGGGAATGGGGAGCCCTGTGGGCTCTCTAGGTACAGGGACCTGGTGCCAAACATCCCTTGTGCTTGGCATGGGCAGTGGGAATAACTTGGGAAGATAACCCCCATGGAGCTGAGATTTACTCCTCTCAAATGACCCAAACATGGCCAGATCACTGGTGGCACATCCCCAGCTGGGACAGGCAGGCACCACTGCCACCTGCCCTCACATGGGCACAACCCCACGCCCCCACCAGCGCCCCAGGACTGGGGTCTCCCAGGGGAACAGGCTCCTGGTTTGCTTTCAGCAGGGGCAGGGCAGGGAGCAGCTGAGCTTGGCTCCTCCTGGAGAAGTGCTGTCCTGGGCACAGCTCAGCCCGGGCCATGGCAGTGCCACAGCCGGTGGCAGAGCCTGCCAGGGCTGGGTCCCCCACCCCACCGACCCCCAGCGGGCAGGATCACAGCAAAACTCCGGGGGACCTCCCTGGCTGGTGCATGGAGGCACCTGGAGGCTTCAGGGCAGCAGCAACCCCAGCTGGAGATGCTGATGCTGCTCCCACACTGGCAGAAAGTTGAGAACCATCACTGGGAGAGGAAAGGGAAAAAGGAGGAGCAGGTCAGGGGCTGCTGCAGTGACCACAGGGCTGGGCACCATGAGCAGGGCATGGGGACCAGGGGAGGAAAAATGAAGGGCAGAGCTGCTCCCGTGTGGTGTAAGCTCATCTGCTGACATCTCAAGGGTTTGCCCAGCTCTGAAGAGACAAGGTGCAGCAGAGGTTGTAGGAAGCCAGTTCTGTCACTTTCCTCACCTGCAAGATCAATTATGAGCCAGCCATCTTCCTCCTCCTCTTCCTCAACAAAGGGTTTGGGCTCCTCTAGGCCCTCTGGTGTGTTGCTGTCACTGAAGAAGAGGCTGGTGAGACGCTGAAACATGGTGGGGAGCAGTCCAGCAGGATGGACGGGGAGATAGAGCTACTGCTGGGCACCAGCTTCCAGGCACAGACACAGGAGAGATGGGCAGGGAGGGGAAAAACAGCCCTCGAGGTCTTGGTGACAGAGATGTTTGGCTGCCAGAGAAATCAGAGCTAAGCGGTGCGTAGTGCAATTGTGAGGTTCTTCACTTGGCTTCAGTGCAAAGGCCTGTTAAAAGGGAGAGAAAAAGGAATAGCACATTAAAGCAGGCCAGCAGTGTGGCCCTCCTGCATCCCAGGGGCTCAGCTGGGCTCAAGGGGACAGCAAAACGGTGGCTCTGGCACTGACCTGTGCCATGGGCTGTCCCAGCTGGTGTCATACCTGAAAGCAGCAGTGAAGGGCTGGGTGCCTGTGTCCTGCAGCCCCCACCTGCATCACGCCCTGCAGTGTGTTCCCATCCTGGGTGGGGTATCCCAGGAGACCCATCCCCAGGAGCTGGCAGGGACAGAGCCAGACACTGTCCCTAAGTCAGGCAAACATGCAAAGTTCCTGGCAGCAGGCAGGGTGAGGACAGTGTTGCCACAGAATCCCAGACTGGTTTGGGTTGGAAGGGACCTTACAGAGCATCTCATCCCACACCCCTGCCATGGGCAGGGACACCTTCCACTAGACCAGGGTGCTCCAAGCCCTGTCCAAGCTGGCCTTGGACACTGCCAGGGATCCAGGGGCAGCCACAGCTGCTCTGGGCACCCTGTGCCAGGGCCTCCCCACCCTCCCAGGGAACAATTCCTTCCCAATATCCCATCCATCCCTGCCCTCTGGCACTGGGAAGCCATTCCCTGTGTCCTGTCCCTCCAGGCCTTGTCCCCAGTCCCTCTCCAGCTCTCCTGGAGCTCCTTTAGGCCCAGGAAGGGGCTCTGAGCTCTGCTGGAGCCTTCTCTTACCCAGGTGAGCACCCCCAGCTCTCCCAGCCCGGCTCCAGAGCAGAGGGGCTCCAGCCCTGGAGCATCTCCATGGCCTCCTCTGGACTCACTGCAGCAGCTCCACGTGCTCCTGATGTTGGGTCTCCAGGGCTGGAGGCAGCTCTGCAGTTGGGGTCTCACTTGTGCGGGGCAGAGGGGCAGAATCCTCCCCTCCCATGCTGCCCACACTGGGGGGACAAGCCCAGGATGCTGTTGGCTCACAGTGTTGTTCACATCCAGCCTCTCACCCCAGCCCTTTGTGGGTCTCTGCTTCATCTCTGCTCAGCTCATCACTGTTTTACCCCTGGGGAAGCAGATTCGCTCCAGCGTGGGGGGAGGTCAGCACTCATTAATTTCATTAATGAATGCCAAGCTCCTGGCAAGGCACGGGAATGGCAGCCAAAAGGTGCAGAGTGTTACTTGTGTGTTATTTGTGTGCCTTTTGGTCCAGAGACATTAAAGACATTTGTGGCATTAAAAGGCCTAAAATGCCATCAGGAGCTCAGTGCAGTGAGAGGGGACAGTGCTTGGCACACTGATGTGGGTGCATTCAAAGGGCAAAGCCCCAGTTCATGGCCCTGTTGACCAAGGGGCCATGGAGCTTGTGAGTGATCCTCCAGCCAGGGGAAACTCCATCTGCTCCAGGCAGCGTGGAATGGGAAGGGTACAGGAGGCACCATGTGTGCATACACACCCCAGTCCTCCAGCAGCTCAAGTTCTAGCTCAGCCCTGCTGCCCAGAGAAGTGGCTTCCCCAGTCCCAGCACCCTGGGAAGGTGGCTGGCATGGGCACTGCAGTTCTGGGGCTCAGGCACTCTTTTATTCATCCCTGTGGGATGGCAACACCTTTTGCAGTCTCTCATGTGCCTCAGGAGGAACAACATCTGCTCTACAAGGCAGAGAATGAGAAATCAAAGGAGCCTTTCCCCTGGATAGGATCCCCTGGACCTCAGGGGCTCTGATCTCCACCACTCCCAGACGCAGAAGAGAGTCAATGAGCATGAAGCAGCCCTGCAACACCCAGCTCTCCCTCCCTGGCACGGCCAGGGCAGCAGTGTGACACTACCTGTCCCCTAGGGCAGGTGTCAAGCCCCTGGTGACTCCAGTTGCCCCAGAGGCATGAGGCAGACCATGAGCCACAGCTGTGCCCCGCTGCAGACTGCTCAGGGGTCCAGAGCAGCTTCCCACTCACTCTGGGATGGCTCGGCTGAGGCTCATGGAGCCTCCCACCAGGAAGAATCAGAGGTCAGGAAGGACTCTCTGTGTCCTAAGAGGGTCCCTGGCTGCCCCTGGAGCCACTGAGCAGGGAGGGTTTGGGCACTGAGACATGACAGAGTTGTTTCTCTGACCCCACAACCACAGCAAGGCCTCGGCCATTCTGTTACCCTCCAGTGCTCCCAGTTAAATCAGCCCCTTTACCTGGATCAGTAAAGCATAATAATGTAAGTTAGGGAAAAAACACGAGGCGGGGCTGATGCCCGGCTGGGCTTTGAAGGGACTCTGGTGTGCTCCACGCCGAGCACAGTGGGATTTCCCTCCCCCACGATGCCCATGTGCATCCATCCCCCACAGGCCACCCTGGCCAGCCCTGAGGGCTGTGGCACACAGCCACAGCTTCACCACGCCAGCTCTGCCTGGAAGCCGGGCACCTGCCTGAGCACTCACCTAGTCAGTAAATAGCTTTTAATATGACATTAATATTATTTATTTAAGAAGTTTATTAGATATCTAATTGTGACAGAAACTCCACAGCTCCCAGGTCCCTGTTGGTGATGTCCCAGAGTCTCCCACTCTTTGCTCCTCCCCAGGTGCCTGGGCAGGAGGGACCGGGGCAGCTCGTGACAGGCACAGGGGTCCCAGGGAGCTCCAGTCCCCCAAGGCCACCATGGCCCTGGCTCAGGGCAAGGCCACGAGTGGGCTCATGTGCTTATTGAGCTGGGGCGTTTCCAGGCTGGCAGAAGTGCTGAGCCAAAGCTGACCCCAGTGTCCCCAGGCAGGTCCTCAGGATGACACTCTGGGGCTGGGGACTGCAGGGTCCCTGGGCTGTGCCCCAAGCCTGCCATGCTGGGAGGACACTGTCAATGCTCTTGACCTACCTCATGCAATTGTCAGTCTTTTTCCCTGCTAGACATGGGTGTCACCCAACAGCAGAGCTAGGGACAAGAGCGGGCACACAGGGACAGGGGAAGTCAGGGCCCCAGTCTGGTTGCCAGGGGAGGGTCACCCAGAAAGCACCCGAGCAGCTACCGCAGGACAGGGGCTGAGCCAGGCAGGGATTTTGCTGTTGCCAAAGCAAAGTCTTGCAGCAGTGAGTGCTTCCCATGCTCTGCAGGCTTGGCTTTGGGAGCCCCCTGCAAGGGGCTCGTCCTCCAGCAAGCTCAAAGTCAAGTGCCCAATGACCCAGCCAAAACCTTTTAGTTTTCTTTTGTTAAAACATGACAAAAGCTTTCACAGGACAGCAGGAAAGCTGATCCCCCAGGAACAGCTCAGAGCACCCCCCTGCTTAGGGACTGGTCCCCAGAAAATCACAGGATGCAGGCAATGGGAGTAAGGTGTCTGGACTCCCCAGGTGCCCACCGCAACCCAGAGGTAATTTCTCTTTTCTGAAGACACAACAGACACTATTATTTTCGATTGTCCCCTCTCCCAAATTTAACTTCTTAAGTTAAGGCACAGGGGCTCACAGGCAGCTGCCATAGCTCTGGAGGAAGTGGGAGAGAGTTAAAAGCTCCCCTAAGAGCAAAACTTGAAATGGATAATTTGAAAGGCTCATTCCCTGAAGCATTCAAGTAAACCACCAGCTGTCACCCTCTCTGAGACAGGGAGCGTGGGGTGGCCCTGACCCCTTTACTGGTGCAAGGGAATCTGTGCCATGGGTGGGCTACAGTGGCAGGATCAGCCCCATGGTGGTGCCCAGGGAGCTGCAGGGGGCTCCTGGCAAAGCCTTCAGGATCAAACCTGCAGGGTGAAGGGAGGAGCGAGGCCAAAAGGCAGTCAAGGGCCAAAGTGAGCATTAATCCTTGCCCTCACTTTATCCTGTCTCCTCTGAAAAACTCAGATTAAAGAAGCAGGATGAAGCTCTGATCTCCAAAACTCTCAGCAGGTTTGTGGATGACACTGAGCTGCGTGGAGCAGTCAATTCAGTAGAGGGAAGGGATGGGGCATCCGGAGGGTCCTGGGCAGGCTGGGGGAGTGGGCTCATGTGAACCTCATGAAGTTCAGCCAGGCAAGTGCAGGGTCCTGCACCTGGGTCAGGGCAGCCCCACACCAGCACAGGCTGGGGCTGCTGGGTGGAGAGCAGCCCTCGAGAAGGACTTGGGGGTGCTGGTGGTGACAAATTGGATGTGACCCAGCCATGGGCACCGGCAGCCCAGAAACCAACCCTGTGCTGGGCTGACCCCACAGCGTGGGCAGGGGTGAGGGGGGATTCTGCCCCTCTGCCCCACTCAGGTGAGACCCCACCTGCAGAGCTGCCTCCAGCCCTGGGGAACAACATCAGAAGGACCTGGAGCTGCTGCAGTGAGTCCAGAGGAGGCCATGGAGATGCTCCAGGGCTGGAGCCCCTCTGCTCTGGAGCCAGGCTGGGAGAGCTGGGGGTGCTCACCTGGAGGAGAGGAGGCTGCAGGGAGAGCTCAGAGCCCCTTGCAGGGCCTAAAGGAGCTCCAGGAGAGCTGGAGAGGGACTGGGGACAAGGCCTGGAGGGACAGGACACAGGGAATGGCTTCCCAGTGCCAGAGGGCAGGGTTGGATGGGATATTGGGAAGGAATTGTTCCCTGTGAGGGTGGGGAGGCCCTGGCACAGGGTGCCCAGAGCAGCTGTGGCTGCCCCTGGATCCCTGGAAGTGTCCAAGGCCAGGTTGGATGGGGATTGGAGCACCCTGGTCTAGTGGAAAGTGTCCCTGCCCGTGGCAGGGGTGTGGGATGAGATGCTCTGTAAGGTCCCTTCCAACCCCAACCATTCTGTGAGTCTGCAATCTCCCAGCCCCCCTAGAAGGGAGCAGCTCCTGGCCTTGAGCTGCTCCAGACCCTCCCTGGCAGCCACCAAGCTCCTCCATCAGCTCACCATGGAGAGCTCAGGGTGACCTGCTCAACCCTTCACGAGGCAAAAGACTCCTTGGCTGGCTCCTACCCAGACAGTGAGATGGCCCCGTGCCACCTCAGTCCCTGCAGGTTCCAGCAAGCATTTCTCTGGCTGGGGCAGCCAGTAGCAGATCAAGCTCTGAAGTTTATCCAGGTATCTGGAAAGCCTCTGCTTTCCCTGCAGCAAACATTTGCCCCATTTACAGCAGGGAATGGAGGGCCGGCAGCCTCCATGGGAACTGCAGCACAGGAGGGACCCAACTGTGTCCCTGACAGGGACTGAAATCAGTGCTGTGCCTCGTCACCAGGCATAGGTGGTGCCCACGGAGCCAGTTTGCACTAGGACGTGGCTTCTCTTCCTCTCAGGTCCCTTCTTCCAGCTGTCCTGTGTCTGCAGGTGCCCCACATCTGTGGGGGAGGTGTGTCCCAGGTGTCCCCCCTCGGGACATAAGGGGACTCCCTGTGCACCACATCCTTGGGGCTGAGCTGCCCCAGAAACCACACACTGACCTCCTGTCCCCTGCCAGAGCTGGGGCCACCACCACAGGACAGCTGCCATCCTTCCCAGGCCTCCACAAGCCCCTTACTCGGCATGTCAGCCCCATCCCAGGCACTGCCAGCACAAGGGGACAGCCCACCAGGGATGCTCACTTGGGGACAGATGAGTTTCTAAATGAATTATGTTTATCAGAATCCTTCCACAAAGTCCAACAGCCTTTTACAACAAGCCAGAAGGTATTAAAAATATTAGAAGTTAAAGTGGAAGTAAGGAAACCACAATGCATCAAGTTATTTTTTCCCCTTCAGAAACCTCGACACAATAATTCGTTTTCTGAGTCACCGTGGCTGCAAATAACCCCAGGAGCTAAGAATAGGGAACAGCATCGGCAGCAAAGCCCTGGGATGCGCCAGGAGCTCGCCGGGGCAGGAGCTGCAGCGCCGCGGGACTGGCAGCTCTCAAAAGTCACAGTCTGCAAGAACAACAGCAACTCCCCTTGGAAATGGCAACAGGCTCCCTGAAACTTTCCATAAATACTGGGCGGGAGGGATGCTGCTGGCAGGCGCAGGAGCGCTCCTTCCTCGGCACAGCTAAGAATACCCCGCGCAGGCATCCCGGCAGGCGGCAGAGGTACAAATCAGGTGCCTTCCTCCAACCCACTTGGGAAACGGGATTTTCAACTCGTTTTACCTAAATCAGACAAGCATTTCACAGGCTCGTTGTGCTGGATGTACGAAAATCCTAAACCTGGCACAGAAACACAAAACACAGGAGAAGGGGGTCCGGCAGCTGGGCAGCTCAGGCGAGCTCTGCTCGTCACCCCAGAAATGACCAGTGAATCATCCCTGTGCTGTCCTCTCTCCATGCCCATCAAGGGAGGGACCAGAGCTGGCAGAGACCTGCCTGGGACAGTTTGGCGGGGCTGAATTGATGCATTTGGTCCCACAACAACTATGCCACAGGTCCAGCTGATCCCGTTGCTTTGCCAGCAGGCCCATTGATGGGATTCCCTTGGGGGAGCCCTGGGCACAGGGGCAGAGCTGCACCCCGAGGTGCTGCTGGCACAGACAGGCTGATTCCAGCAAAACAGAGGCTGATTCACAGCCAGAGCCTCTTCCATGGCAGATCAGGGGAGTAGAGGGGGGGAAAGGCACAGAACAGTTTGAAAAATCCCTACAGAACTCTTCATCATGAGACTCTTCTTATTAATGGCAGACCAGGACAGGACCTGGAAGGGCTTTCCTCAGCCAATCCAGGGTCTCAGCAGGGACTGGAGTTCCCACATGCTCCTCCAGATCCTGCCTGAAGGAGAAGGACCCTGCAGAATGAGGGGGAAATGTTTTTCCCGGAGCTGGTCTCTGCATGCACACCGGCTCTTGTGTCACTGCTGCAGGAAGGTCCGTACTCCAAGGACAAATGTGACCTTGTGCTGTTTGATATCATCACACACAGTCCTGGAAAATCTGCCAATGGCTGGCAGGATCCAGGAAATTTTAGATTTGCCATGAGCTGTGCTATGAAATTTTAGAACCTTCTTCTCTGGGATGCGTTGGGTGAAGCATCCCAGGGAGCGAAGCATCCCGAGGAGCTGCACACTGGGAGGGAGCAGCCCAACCTCACAGCCTCCATAAATCACAGAGGCTGAGCAGTACTTGGACACCACAAACACCCCGAGCTGCCCAGCAGCTCCCCCCAAGCCCACCCAGTGCCCCACTCACTGTGCAGTCAGCATCAAAAACCCCTTAGATACAAGTTTATGTCACAGGGTTTTCCAGTCTTATTACAAGCAGCTGTTACCATTTTATTATCTGGGGAGACACTTTTGTATTTTTCCTTTTGTGTTCAGCCAGATAAGCAGCAGTTTGATGCAACAGGTGCCCAACAGTGACAGTGACCTACAGCAGACAGCTTTTGTCTTTTTTTGTTGTAGGTTTGTTGTTTGGATTTTTTTCTTGGGGGGAGGGGGGGGAAATATAAAAGGAGAGGAAAGATTTATTGATTTATTTTAGAGCAAAACAACACAGTTCTTGGCACTCTATAGATTAAGCCTGGTGGGAAAGGAGGTCCAGCACAGTCCTGTACCAGAGCCCAACACCTGTTTCTGGGAGGGTTTCTGGGATGGTTTCCTACCCCAGCAAAACCTTGGCCAAACAAGCAATAGCACTTGGCAGCCACCCAGCTCAGTCCTCTTTGGCGCCACTTCAGCACTGGATATTGCTGGGCTCAAGGGAGACAGTTTAATCCACTATTTTGGGATCCCAGGGTGCCAGTCTCTTTGCCCACGTGCTCTGACGGGGCTGTAGCTCCCCTACACAAAAATGTGTATGTATGTGCATAAAAGAATTACAAGAGCAATAATGTCCTTTTTTAACCCTTTTCTACACTCCACAAAGTCCAAGTTTTTCCACAATGAGTCCCCCCAGATGGGAGGAGGATTAGTTTCCAGGGCCTGCCAGGGTCACCCAAGCTGAGGTGAGAGACACAAAATCCAGAGGAAAGTTGCCCTTTTAGGACTGTTTTGAGCTGTCCCAAAGGAGGTGCCCTTAGAGCAGCAATAACAGAAGGGGATGCTGTGTGTGGTACCTGAGGGACTCCTGGGTGCAGCACCCTGGGATGTGGTGGAGCTGCCCCACGGCACAAACCTCAGCCTGGCATTGCCAGCACCCTCCCCCTGCCACACACGGCCCCTTCCTGGGCAGCACAACTAAACTCAATAAAAATACCAAAGCATACGTCTGAATCTCATTAAAACTGGTGGGATTTACAAAGACAACTGAGATCTAAAGACAGCAGAATTCCAAAGCACCAAGGATTTGCTGGAACTAAGTTAAATAGGTAATACTTTTCTGCATTAGAGATTTACATCTATTTATATTCTTTACACAAATGTATTTTATATAGTATACTATATATACTGTATTTTATATAGTATATAGTATAGGAAGGTGTCCCTGCCAGGACAGCCCCCGCAGGGGGTTGGAACGAGATGATGTTTAAGGTCACTCCCAACCCGACTCATTCTGCGATTCTATGACATATTTCATCGATTAACATATACTTATATTTATATATTCGCATTCCTTTTCCAATAAGCCACATTTTGCACCCGAAGAGC
>NW_024581041.1:527407-580980 GCF_017639235.1 Corvus kubaryi
ATATTCGCATTCCTTTTCCAATAAGCCACATTTTGCACCCGAAGAGCGTCTAAACATCACGGGGGGAGACACACGCACGTTTCCTGCTCAGAAAAGCCACAGCAGCGAGTGGCGCGGGAGGGACACGGGGGTCGCCCAGGCGTGTCCGCCGCGGCCACGTCCCCGGGCCAGCCGGGCCAGCCCCGCCATCGCCCCCGGGGTCACGGCGGGACAGGGGGGAAGCGCCGTGACGTCTCAATGTCATATGCAAATGACGCGACGTCACCGCAGCGCAACCAATGGGAGCGGGGAACGACCGCGAATCTTAATCCGGTGATGAAGAAACAAACAACAGGCGCGGGGGCCGAACCGAGGGGTCCCGGAACGCGCCCACCCCCCCCCGGGCCCCCTCCCCGCACGGGCGGTGCGAGCCCGCCAAACCCCAACCCCGCGGCCCCGACCGCGTCCCGAGGGGACTCACCGGCCCTGCGGGTCCCGGAAGGCGCTGAGGCGGCGCTGGTGCCGGTGCCGGGGCGATGCCGGGGCGATGCCGGTGCGGTGCCGGTGCCGCTGCGGACCCCGCGGTTCTGCCGAGCGCGCGCCGCTCCCCCGCACAAATCGGGACCTTCCGACAGCTGATCGTGACGTCACAAAGCGGCTCCGCCCGCCGCAGCCAATGGGAGCGGGCGCAGGGAGGGCGGGGCCCGCCCCGGGGCGGGGACGGGGAGCGGGGTCCCGGGGGGCCGCGGGGGCCGGTTCGGTTCCGTTCCGTTCCGTTCCTCCGTGCCACGGGGCCGAGGAGGCGGCAGAGCCCCGGGCAGGGAGCGCCGAGGGGCTGGGGACCGCCGGGGCCGTGGGGCGAGAAGGGAAAGGATGGAGACCCCCAGAGTGCTGGGATGGAGGGGAAGGGCTGAGACCCCGAGGGTGCGGGGGAGAAAGGAGCCCCGGCACAGAGATATAGCGGGAGCGGGAGGAGCGAGATGGACGAAAATTAAGAGCTGAAGCCGTTGAAAAAAAAAGCGATAGAGCCGAGTCCCGCCCGCAGCGCCCCGAGGACGCGGGGGGGACAGGAAGGGTGCGGGGGATGTGGTGGCCCCTGCCGAAGGGAAGGGGCAGAGGCTGGAGGCTGCCCAGACACCCATTCCCTTCTCACTGCTGCGGGACACGAGTGAGGGGGCTGGGGCTGAAACCCCTGGATGTGCCACCCAACCATTACCCACCTGCGAAACAAGAGCGGGTTCACGGGGCTCCTGCAGACCGACATCAGGAACATCCCAGGAGTGTCACAGTCCCTCAGGGTCCTTGGCATCACCAGGTTTGCCTTCCTCAGCATGGGCTGACCATGGGACCCAGGTTTGGTTTGACATCGTGCCAGGCTTGTCACAGGGCAGGATATTGTCTGTATAAAGATAGAACATTTATTAAAACAGTCATTAATGGAGCAATTTGGGTGTCTGAGTCATGCATAGAACAGTTAGGACTCATCTGGCATCGCAGGTGAGAATTCCCCATTGAAAATTCACAAGAGGTAGAATTTAATTGTGTCTTATTCAACACGAGGTCACAAATTAAATAGCATTTAGTCTTCTGTAATTGAAGGATCTTGCAGAAGAGTGTAAACCATTTCGGGAGGAGAGCTGCCACCCTGCAGAGCTCCCACACCACTTGGCCAGGAGGGGAGCAGAAGCCTATGAAGCTTGGAACAGTCCTAAAAAGAAAATCAACTTATTTGGGATGTCCATAGTGGGCATTTTGGGCTGGCCATGGCAGTTTCAGTTAATGCCCAAGGAGCTGGAGGTGCCCAGCACTGCTGGGCATAGCGGGGGATAATCTGCAGAAGATACCCAGGAGTTACAGCATAGCCACACTTAACCCACAGCCTGCCCGAAGCCAGGAGCTCCTGCTGCCCATGCAAGTTCATTTTGCTGCTTCTGCTAGTCCTGGTTCCACAGGGAGTGATTACAAGATGGCTCCTGCTGGCTGCCGCAGGAATACAGAAATCAACCTTTAGTCCCGCTGCCATAGAGGAGGGGATATAAATAAAAGCAGCAGAATGAATCTTGTTATGTGAAACATGTTCCGGGGTAAACTGCCCCATTCGTGCCATTTAAATGGGATGACCCTCTCTCCATTCCCACAGGGATGGGAAATGCTTCAGTCTCTGCTGCACCCTGCCCTGGTCTTCTACTGCCAAAAGGGGATGGCAGTCCCCTCCCAGGGCAGTGTGTTGCCCCAGTGATTTACTGCTGGGAAAGCTGCTGCACAGACGGTGAAGCAGAGGAAGGAGCTTCTCAGCAGCCTGAGGCCACCAGCACTGGCTGCCAGGCCCTGCTGTGCCCGGCCAGGGGCTGTGGTCGGGGGCTCTGGCAGTGGGTGGCAGCTGTGCTGTGTGACAGCGGGAAATGACTTTAATCTTGCTGGCACAGGGTGCAGCAGGCAGGAAGCCGTGGTAGCCCAGCCCTCATGTGCCTGAAAGCCTGCAGTGCTGAGTTGGGGTCCACATCACTGTGACTCCTGTCCGTGCGTGGGGATAGCAAGGAGAGCCTGGAGGGACCCCCCTCGGTGCCCAGGGACAGCAGCGTCTGCTGACACTGAGTAAGGGAAAGGAAACCACAGTGCCTTCCCTGTGGCATCCTGAGGTGGGGGGGACACAGGGCATGACCTGGCTTTGACTCCTGGATGGCCCTGGCTCTCCGGTCGCTGGGAAAGTCACGCTGAGTTGAGCTGCACGGCCTGAGGTGGCTGTGCCTGGAAAGGACGAGCAAGCAGCTGACTGCAGCTCACCTGCCCGCAGGTAATGGGGAGTTAACTGGGGCCTTGGTGTGTCACAGCATGAGTCCACCCCAGCAGGTGCCTCGGGCTCTGCTGCTCAGGTACCTAACTGGAGGCACTCAGTGAATTTGGGTGATGGCTGAAAATAGGAAGGTGATCACGCTGGCTACATGCAGGAGGTTTTGGCAGCAGCACTGAGAGCCTCTGGCAAGGTGCAGGACCAGTGTGCAATGCACGTGCTTCATTTCACCCAACAAATGGCATGAAAAGCAGGCTGGGTGCTCATTATAGAATGGTTTGAGTTGCAAGGGTCCTTAAAGATCATCTAGTTCCAAACCCCATTTACCTGTCCTTTATTAAAAAAAATATGCTTGGTCCAGCTACCCAAAACTTCTAGAAAAATAAGAGATCAGGAAATAAAAGTATGTTTGGGTCTTTGCAAAGCCCTCCAAGAACATGTCTCCAGCATTTGGCATTGACTGAGAAGGGGGTCCCAGGGCACCCCTCCAGCCCCAGCTGCCCGCTCTGGTTTCCCTGCAGGTCCCTAGGGTGACCTTGCTGCATCCCAAGCAGATGCTGCTCCTGGCATCCCTGACATGAGCTTTCCCCAGGCCCAGGGAGCTCTGCCCCAGCCATTCCTCCTGGTGATGCTGAGGTCACCAGGTAGCTGCTGAGCACCTGAAGAAACATTTCCCAGCCATGTCCTGGGGCTATGGGTCAGCAGCTGGCTCAGTCCTTGCAGCTCCCAGGTGCCTGCAGACCACAATCTGAGCAAGCCACAGGGCTTGCTGCCATACCGTGAGCTGGGTGCTCGTTAGCTGAGGTTGGGAAGAGCAGTTAATGAGGAAGTACATGTGCAGTGTACAGAGGCAGTCCTTCAACACAGGCTCTGTGCCAAACAGCAGAAAACAGGGAAATGAATCTCAGAATACACTGAGCTGGAAGGGACCCAAAAGGACCGACGAGTCCAGCTCCAAAGTGAATGGCCCATACGGGGATCAAGGCCTCACCTTGGCATTATTGGCACCATGCTCTGACCAACTGAGCTAATGTCAGGGTCTTTATGAATGAGCAGAAGCTGCTCATTCTCCTTCCCCTAGCCACCCTGTCCCAGCCTCCCCCATCCTGCTGAGAGCCCTTGGGGCATCCGCTCCAGGGCCCCAGGGATATGCCCAGACACCCACCCAGCCACAGTGAAGGGGACTGGAAGGTGCCACCAATCACCCACACACACCTCTGGTGTCTGTATGTGCCACACTTCAGCTCTTCAGGTGGCTGTTTTCATGCTGCTTGTCCTTTGGGATGTATTTGCCTGGAAGCTCCTGCCTGAAGTTGTTAGTGTTTTGTAGATCAAGAAAATGCAACGTGCACTGTTTCACATCATTAACAATCCTCGTTGATCTCCTTGGGAGCCCTCCTGGTCCCTTGAGTGGTGGCACTGGGGACAGAGGTGTGCTCCTTACTTAAACTGGGAAACACTACCAGTTCCTGAGAAGCCTCAGTGGTCTTGCTGGGGTTTGGTGGCCAGAGTAAGGTCCATGAGGCACAGGCTCAGAGTGGCTTCTCCCCCAATGCCTTGCCCTTCACAGAGATGCCCGAGACCTGGCTGGCTCAGGTGGTCTCCATCCCAGGTCCACAGGGCTCCACAGCAGTGTCTCCTCCCTCTTCCTTCTCCTCTCTGCTGGCGTCAAAGGGATGCTGGCAGGGACACACAGCTGTGTCTGGCCAGTCTCACAGCCAGGTGGGAGGTTTGGTTCAGGCCCTGCTGGAGGCAGTGGATGCGGTGCAGCTCAGGTGAGTGGTAAATGGGATTTGTTACCGACTTTGGTCATTTGCTGCCTGGTGGCCGGGACCCCCCTGCTCCCAACACCCCCCTGCTCCCAGCACAGGGCTTCGCCTCGGCCCCCAGTGGGCACAGAGACCTCTGCCCAGCTCCCTGGCCTGCACTGGGAACCTGTGGCTGTTTCAAGGCTGGGGACAGCTCCTCCCCTGGGACACGTGTGGGACCGGGACTGTCTGCAGTGGGGAGGAGGTGCTCTGTGCTGCGTGGCCTGGACGAGAGACAGTAACCTGAGCGAGGAGCAGAGCAGGTGGTTGATGATCATACCTATGGGGCAACCACCACCCTCCAGCCCCATAAAACCTCCTTGTGCCACCCACAGACACCCACAGCCCACATAGCACCCAAGGGTGAGGGGAAGAGACGGGGCCTGGCTCCCCAGCTGCTCTGCTGTGGGATAGGGCAGCAGGATGGCCTCATGACACACTTTCATCCCAGAGAAACTTCCCAGCACCTGGGATGGGGACGGTCCATGAAGAGCCTGGGCTTTGCCTGAGGCTCTGTGTGGCTTTCCAGCAGTGGAGGAGCACGGAGGAGTTTACCTAGAACAAATACCGTGAGTGCCCTCTGCGAATGACCACAGCCAGGAGGTGACCTCACTGGAAAGAAATCCGGGTGTTCTATTTGCACTTCTCTGACAAAAAGACCTATTTCCCAACGATGAACGGAGGTTTTGCCTTTGTCGTATAAAAAATGGGCTTGCTTCTATATTTAGAATTTGGGTCACCAGCAGCTTTCTGCCAGGAGACACCAAAACAACTTTGAAAAACAGGGCTGCAAACTGGCTTTGGGCCAGGCAGCAGTGTCCGGTCGGGAAGGCTGCCCAGGGAGGCAGATATCGGGGGGAGTGACCAGAGGAGAGGTTGGCCGCCTCTCGCAGCAGCGGCCGGCGGGGCGGGGTGTCCCTCTGGCTGCGGACGCTGCTGAGCCCCTCGCCAGCAGCCCCGGGATCCCGGCCCGGCGGCGCTCTGACTCAGGGCACCCCGGACTGACACCTCCTTGTTTTCCACAAGCTCCTCGCTTGGCTCGGGGACAGAAGGAAATAGCAGCTGCTGAGATGAGCCCGGTAATTTGACCTGAGGCGATTTTGGGGTGTGTGTCTCAGCATGGAGCAGCCTTGCCGGCCGGGGTGCCGCAGCCGGGGTCACTGCCTGTGAGGCGTGGGACTGGACACGGCAGCTCCCTGTCACCCCCTGCCACTGCCACCCGCCCCGGCACCTCCGCCGGAGCCCGGCGGTGGGAGCAGGCAGCTGGCACAGACAAGGAGAGCAGGGAAAGGTTTGCACTCTCCCTTGCCTGCGCTGCGGGAGGGAGTGGGGAACGCAGCTGCTGCCCCATTAATAGCCACCGGCCACGGAGCATCTCACCCTTAGCTCCTGATGGGTCTCCTCGAAAGTGACTGATACCCAGCTTCCACCTTCCGCACCTTGCCAGGAGAAGGAGCCTGCCCACCCTGCTCCAGAGAACGGCCGCTCCTTCCTGCTCCCCGGTCTGGGCAGCCTTCGCATCCCCCGGGGCTCGTCATTCCCCGCCTCCCTGGATCCCAGAGGCAGCTGTTGCCTCCAGAGTCCCCCAGCCTCACCCCAAAAGAGCTCATGCCATAAGCCGTAGTGGGGGGATGTGCTCCACAGGAGTGGGCTGTGCTCCGTGGGAGTAGGGTGTGCTCCACAGTGCTGGGGTGCTCTCCACAGGGGTGGCGTGTGCTCCACAGGGGTGGGATGTGCTCCATAGGGTAGTGTGTTCTCCGAGGGGAGGGTGTTCTCCATGGGGGAGTTGTTCTCCACAGAGGGAAGTGTGAGCTCCATTGAGTGTGCATTGGCCCAGAGGGCACATCATGCTGTGGAGGCAAGGAATGGACCCTGGCTCAAGGCTTGCTCTTCCTGTAGTCCTTCTGACTCCAAGCAGGCTAGACAAGGATCCTGGAACCCTTGGGAGCCTTGGCACTCCAGAGTCCCCCAAGACTCTGACACTCCTGAGGAGCTTCAGTGATGGCATGTCTTTGTGGCTTCTATAAATCGGGACAGTTGGATTTCCCAGGGTTTGGATCACATGTCTCTGGCTCTTCTGTCTGCTCCTGGGTTGAAGTGACCCCCTCCAGACAGGTGCCATGAGGTGCCTCGTGTTCTGCCCAGTCAGTGGTGCTTTATTCTAGTGCGTTCCCAAGTTGCCCTCAAGTCTGTGTGTCCCAAAAGTAAGATGAGTATTTGAATCAGCATTCAGGGCCTCTTTAAGGTCAGGGTTAAATCCTGCCTAAGCCAACCCCAGGCCAGTAGAAGTGCAAGCCTGGACATGCCTTTGTCACTGAAGGTGCTGCAGCCCACTGGGTCAGGGCAGGTCATGCCGTAATGCTGCTGGGGCCCTGTGTGTGTCTGGGTTGGGTGATTCAACCTGGAAGCTGCCACCTCCCACACGAGAGCATTTCTGGCTCTTTTGACTCCTGCCACATATTTGTCTCATGCAAGATGAGGTCTTGGTGTCGGTCCTGCTGCAGAGCAGTGCTGAGCCCTGGGATCCACCCAGGCCGGGGTGGCTCAGCCCTCTATGGCAAGAGTGGAAAAAGAGGCTGGGTTGAAGCTGAATAAAAGAGCAACAACACAATCACCCAGCCAGGCCTCCCACAGTTCAGTGCGGATTTGTTTGAGCCCCAGGAGTGCACACCCTGAACTGTGACCCCATCTGGGATGAGGCACAAGGCAGTGCTGAACATGGAGGACTTCATCCTCATCTTCATCTGCTCATAGTCCCATGTATTTGTTCCAATTTTATTTTAAATCCCTCCCTCGGACAGAGGCAGGAATTTCCTACGCTCAAATTCAAGCCAGGACAATCACTATAAAATAAAATGAAACCTGGGTCTTCCATTTCAGGGGATGGGAAAATTACAGGGTAGAAAATCACTCTTCTGTAGCTGCCCAGCCTTGATTGCTCAGCTAAGTCTTGCTGCAGATTGGTCAAGGTGGTGTGCCCCAGGTGGACCAGTTTTCCTGCACTTTGCTGGTGCCATCCAGATATGCTCCTTCCCTTTGGTCCTTGTACCTCGTGATACAGGGTCACACCACTCCTTCCCCAGCAGCTGGTGTCCGCAGGGGACACTGCTGCTGGACACCACCACGCTGACCTGGTGATATGGTAGCACAGCCCAGTTCTGGTGTGGAGACAAGGCTGCTCCATCAGGCTTTCCTCTGGACACCTGTGCTCCCACCCAAACTGCATGGCCTCGCCATTAGCATCCTCATCCAAGAACGTTTGAGTAAAGCGGGGAACAGCGAACCCGTCACCCTCTGCTGAGGAGTTCTCTGTCCTGCAGTTTGGTTTTGTCCCGATGTGGAGGGGCAGAGTTCCCCAGAGCATCCCAGGAAGGGGCTGGGAACCTTGTGCTGTCAGGAGCTGGCGGAGCAGCCTTGGGATGGCCACGCTGTGCTCAGCTGCCCTGGCCAGGTCACCAGCACCAGCTCTGCTCTGCTTTCCCTTTTCTAATGGGTGAATTTTCGACAACCTAAGTTGTTCATGATGGAGTAGAGTCCCCAGGACAAGGACAGGCTTATCCAGCACTCAGTGGTATCCTCAGCCTTGGAGGATCTGTTCCAGCTGGGCTGATGGTTGTCTTGTGCTGAGTCACCTTGACTCTTCTTTTGTCCTCAGACCATGACATGCTGCCCAGGAGAGAGGCCAGCTCCCACCACGGTGTCTGAGCTCCCTGTCCCGGCAGTGAGAGGCAGCCAGGAGGGAACCTGCACTCTGCAGCTGCCCTGGCTGAACAGGGACCTCACTGCTCCTGCAGCCCCGAGCCTCAGCCTTGCCTGGGTCTCCCTGGGGACAGGGACTAGCTGCCTGCAGCTTTCCCTACGTGCTTCCCTGGTCCATGATGCTGGGAGGATTCCTGCCCCACTGGGATCTTCCTGCCCATTTGGTTCTTTGGCTCAGTCTCTCCCTGGAGAGACCCTTGCTCTCAGTACCCTCTTGAGAATCACTTTATATCCTTCGTGGAACAAGATTGTAAAGCCAGGTGTGAAATAAGGAGGTGAGGGAACTGAGGAGCTGATGGAGAGCCTGGAGCGAGTTCACCGGTTTCCAAAGGAGGGATCTTCTTCCTTGTTGAGCTCCCATGACTGTGGTAAGGACTATGGCAGCACCAGGCAGAGTCTTTGGAGTCTCATGGCACAGGTGGCACAGGAGTGGTGTGATGCCAGACCGAGAGACCTCCCGTGCCTGATGCTCACAGAGAAGTGGGATGGCTCTGAGGGGCACGAGGCGGGTCCTACAGGTGCCTGGCACCACCGCTGTGCCCCCACCTTGCCCAACACTGGCCCCAGCCTGCAGGAACCTGGGGCTGTGCAGGGCAGGAGGACTCTGCAACCTCCTCTCAGCTGCCTCCAGGAGCACCAGAGTTTGCTCCCAGGTGTCACCCCAGAGTGAAACCCAAGAGAGCTCCCGATAAGGGAGGGCAGCTATAAATGTCCTGTCCTGTGTAGGTTTCGCTATATCGAGGGGAGGAAGGGAACACTAAAGTCTCCTCTTAATCCGCAGTCTGGTTTTGTGCTGAGACGAAGGGAACAGATCCCCTGTGACTGCACCCAGGGTGCCTCCCCCGAGTCCCAGTGTCTGTGCAGAGCCGGTGTGTGCCCATCCCTGCACGCGGCATGGCCCCAGGACACCCCTCCAAGCCCTGCCCACCACCCACCCCAATGACCTGAAAAATACACCACCACCCAGAGTAAAATTAGCCTGGGGCTATTTCCAGTCAGGCCAGCAACTCTGCTTGGGGGCAATACCAGTGGCACGGCTGGATATGTCATAGCCCTGGCTGGAGAAGGAGCGCAGCTGCCACACCAGAACAGTGTAAGATGTGGGACCATGGCTACAGCCAGCCAGGCATGGGGTGGGGATCTGGAGAGAGGGGCTGCAACTTGGCTGCAAATGGCCAAGCTCCATTTTCTACCCCCCTGGAGATGTTTGGGGTTTGTAGTTATTCCCTCAGGCTGAGCCACAGCCACATGCACAGGGCCTGGGGAGGCAGCACTGCAGTGCACAGCCACATTAGGGCCACGGTGGAGAAAATTCCCAGCCCACCACTGCACATCTGGTGCCTGACAGGAGATGAGCTGATGGACATCGGACTTCAGTGCCTGCAGGTCTCAGATGAATCAGGCCAGCAGAGTCCTGGTCTCATCCTGGCTCTGGTCCTCCTCCTGCTGCCCCTCTCCCACAGGCACAAAAGCAGACCACCTTGCAGCTGTGCTGCCTTGGGCATGCCCAGGAGCGAGCCCCTCTGTACAGAGCCGTGCCTCGTGTGCAGCCGGCTCCTAAAAACCTGAGCACGAGCCACCTCCATGTGCTGGCAGTCATGGATGGGCAGCGTCAATGGTCGTGTTTGCTCTGGGTGCTGCCAAGCACCTGCTTGTGCTGGCAGGGCATCCTCCAGCAGCCCAGCACAGAGGCAGGGAGAGGGGTCCTGCCGTGGCGGGGTGCTAGGTGAGCCAGGCTCTGCCGGTGCTGGTCGGGAACTGCAGACTGGGGCCGAGGTCACCCCCAAGGCAGATGGGAGACAGCAGCTCTGTCCTTCCATGAGCCCTAAGCTGACCTCAGCTGGGTGTATCCGGTCTCACCACGCCAGGCTGGGGTGGAGGTAAACACTGCAGAGCTCGGTGACAGGTCTGAGAGCCCTCAAGGACTCTGTGGCATTTCAAACATCCTCCCCCAGATACTATGAGAGGCAGAGTCCCGCTGTGTATACCTTGGCACCTTGCTGAAGGACCATGTCACCCTCCCCTGGAGCCAGGAGAGGAATTAGGATCACAGTTACATTGGAGATGGGACTCCAAATTTGAGGAGAGGACAGGGGGAAAGTTTTTCCTTTGCTCTTCGGGCACCATCCCAAGACCTTTGATACACAGAGAAGTATTAAAATACACACAATCCCTGGTAACCCCGTGCCTCTGGGTTACGTCATCTGGGTCCTGGGTGCAGGCCGAGTGTGAGTGTGGTGGCAGCCGCAGCCAGATGCAGCTCTGCAGCGCTCACCCTGCCTGGATCAAGCTTGGTGGTGGCACTGGTCCGGAGGAGCACTGCACTGGCTGTGCCCAGCTCCACTCCAGGGCATCGTGGCTCCACTGCCCAGGACCTCCCTAGGCGGGTGAAGCGCCCCTGGCCCTGTGTCACCATCCTGGCTCTGTTCCATCACAGCAGCAAGACCTGTCCCCTGGCACGGGGATGCTGGGGACACGTGTGCCTGTCACTTTGCTCCTTGGATAGTGGCCTGCCCAAGCATGGCTCTTTCCAAGGAGCTGACCTTAAAAAGAGCAAAACACAGGCTGCTTTGAAGGTTCCTGCTCTCAGGCATTTCCATCGGGTCTTGGCAGGCACCCTGGCCCTGCCAGCCAAGCTCTCCCACCAGGAGGGTGGCTGTCACCGAGCCCAGCCACTGCTGCCTTATAAGGACCCTTCACTGAAATTGCCCTTGGATCCCTCTGCTCTCTCCATGTTGCACGTGGAGATGAAACCCTCAAGAACCACCAAACCACTCCAGGCAGAAGATGCCCCTGCACCTTCTCCCATTATCTCCTACATGAAGCCCAGGCTTCTGCTTCTCTGAAAGTCTCCTTCTTCTCTCTGAAGGAGAGCTAGCAAAGACCTTTCATGGTTTCCAGGATTAGCTGCTCCACCAAAATGTCTTAAAAAACAATTTTCTCGCCTTTTTTGGAATATTAAGGAAGAAGCCAAAAAGCTTATTTGCCTGACTTCTCCTTAACCCCCTTCCAAATATTTGAGTACCTGAGGATCCCAAAAATGGAGAGGCTTTGACCTGTGATACAGTTGAGCACAAGAGCAAGAAGGGGCCCTAAGTCAGCACATAGCCCAAAAATAGAATGAGGGTTATCTGAAAAATGCACTAAATATAGACAAAAGTGTTTCAGCCCCAGCTGCAGCGGGGCCAGCCCAGCACAGGGCTCAGTGTCACTTGCAGACAGACAGGATTTTAAAGGCCTGCAGTCCCAGCTGACACGCTCAGAGCAGCTTCATGTCATACCTCGGTCGGTTACAGCCCCACCTCACTCTGCCTCGGCTCTCAGGGCACCCAAAGTGAGTGCCCAGGATTCCCATCCCCGGGGGTGCTCCCAGGGTGAGGAGGAGGCAGCAGCCCAGCTCTGTACAACCCCAGACACATGGAACCTGCACTGCAGGTCTGCACTGGCTTTTGGAGGGCACAGGCACAGGTGATCCTGCTGGGAGTGAATCCCACAGCCACCAACCAGAATCCCACAGCCACCAAACCTCTCAA
The DNA here is from genome assembly GCF_017639235.1 of Corvus kubaryi. Lineage (NCBI taxonomy): Eukaryota > Metazoa > Chordata > Aves > Passeriformes > Corvidae > Corvus > Corvus kubaryi. The sequence continues at coordinate 539,278 of NW_024581041.1, forward strand.
ATCACTCAGAACTTCACAACTGACTTTGCTGTTGGTTTAAAGCAGAGGGGAAGGCGCAGGCAAGGGCTCCCTTCATCCGAGTCAGGTCATTCAGCTCCATTTACAGCACAGTGGGAAAACTTCCAGTTTTCTGGCGCTTCACAGCCCTGTGAAAGCCTGGCCCTTCCTTCTGCCCTGCCCAAAGTGGAATGGCAACCTGCTGCAGAAGCTTTCAGGAAGGGGGGTCCAGGCAGCCCTGAGCCCATGCAACATTGCTGCCTCTGGCACCATGCAGAGGGGATGTCCCCAGTGAGTCTCTCCTTGCCCAGGCTGGGGCACTAAAACCAGGTCCAGGGGAGAATTTTTCTGCCTGCAGCCTGCCAGACCCCTTGACCTGATAGATCCACCTCCTCTCCATCTCCTGCCCATCAAGGTGTGGGAGTGACCGTACCATCCTGACGCACATGTTCCAAGGACAAGCATGGACTGGGGGAGGAGAGGGCAGCAGGAGGGAAGGAAGGGAATTTTGCCCATGCGATCCCCAGGCACTGGAGGACTTCTCTCCCAGGAGATCTCCAGAGCTCTGGGTGAGCACCAAAATGGATCTATCAGCTCTGCATGTTTCTAGGGTTTGGTGGCTTTTGGTCACCAGCTCCTGGGATTAAAAAAACTGACTGCAAGGACTGACAAAGGTGGAAAAAAGCACATAAAATGTGTCTTATAGGGCCAAGTCTTGCTATATTTTTGAAATGAGATTGGAAAGTTTCCTTGAAAAAGGTCCAAGATCCTTTGAAGTTCTCATGGCTCATTGCCTGCAGCCCGAGTGAGCCCTGGCAGCCTGGCATCCTCCTCTGCTGGTGCTGGCAGCAGATCCAAGGAACAGCCTCACCTTCAGCAGTGGGGTCTCTTTTGGGAACAAAGCCACACCTGGAGCACAAGGCTGCCTTCCTCCCCCAGTGCTCCCAGATGCACTTTATTTGTGGATTTTTAGGTAAATGCACACTTTTCCAGGCAGGTCTGATGCAGGCAGCTCAGCAAGGAGCACGGAAATTGCTGCTGCTCTGCAGGGCACTGCCCTCAGGAGCCAAGGTGCTTCCCCAGCATTTCTGCTCCCAGCTCGCATCAGCCCTTCCTGACCTCCAGCTGCAGCCACCCAGTTTCAGCCACCGAGGGAGCTGGTTTTGCAACACCAGAAACACAAACAGCCTCCAGGACCTGTGCCCAGATCTCCCCTGATGCCCCAGACTTTCTGAATAGCTTCTTTCATAAAAACAGTGTCATGGCAGGGTGCAGATAAGCTCTGACAAACAGCGCCAGGTGTTCCTGTCCTCACCTGTCCTTCATGGGACTGTGACACCCCATCATTAGAGTTGAGACCAGGAAGGGGCTGGTAGGTGAGGCCAGCACAGGAATTGCCCATGGGTGTGCAGGGCAGGGTGCTCACTGGTGGATGAGGAGAACCCGTAACATGGAGGAGGAACGGGAAGGGGAAGTGCTGCTGTTGGTAACCCTGGGGGCTCGAGGCTCCTGCGAGGCCTCTCCCTTCTCCTCCCGGGAGCAGGGTCACCTGTGGGAGGGGCATTGGAGATGGAGGACAAACAGCACTTTGTGGCACTCAGAGCTGAGAGTGCTCCAGCAGGCGTGGGTCGCTGTGCCCACCCGCCCATGACCTGGGTAGGCAGAGGGACAGGGGCAGAGCCTCCTCTGTGCGCCATCCACTTCTCAAAGTTACAGGGCTGGACTCCGCCTGGATGAGGGCACCATGACCCTCATCCAGCAAAGCATGTGCATGGCTGGTGGTCAGAGCCAGCTGGGATGAAGCCAGGCAGCCCTGGGAATAACTCCCCACACACCACTCCTCTCCTGCACCACCACCTGGGCAGCAGCTCCAGCAGTAGCGTGGGATTGTGCCTGTGGAGTAGGGTTTGACCTCAGGGAAACTTCCCTGAGCAAGGACACCAGAGAGGTTGTTATGGCCTGGCCCAAAATGAGGGGAATCAAAGCATGGATCCAATGGGCAAAATCACCCCATATACTTCACCCAGCTCCTGTCTCTGCATTAAAAACCCCACGTCCCTGCAGCACTGTTGCCAGCTCTGCTGCATGCCTTCCCGGGCAGGCATTACTCCCAGGAAATAAAATTCCTGTGAATTTTTTTTCAATAAACCTCTTTCCTGGTCTTGTCCAAATTAAAGCAATGAGAGCAGAGCAGCAGCAGAAGGAGTATGTCCAGGAGCACTGCTGCTTTTCTGGCTACAAACCTCTCACCTGGGAACCGTCACACACCTGGATGAAAGGCTCCTGCAGAACTGCTTCTCCTGTGAACCCCATTTTGCCCCAGTTGGATAATTGGGGGGTGTGTGTGTATAACTTGGGTCATTAAAATACCCCTTTTTACTTCCTGCTCTTCTGCACCCGGAGGCCGCTGTCAAGGTGATGCAAGAGACAGCTGTGATTGCAGCTGGGTGGCACCAGCACCATCCCTGCTCTCCTGCCCTGGTACACAGGGTGTTGTGCAAGGGGGGATTTACTGAGCTGGTGTGAAAGTACAGCTGGAGAGAGAGGTTGGGAGGTGGGGGAGATGTGGAAAAGCAACAGAGAGGATAGAAACCATTCTTTTGGTTACCAAAAAGTCTTTTAGATGTGCCTAATTCAGCATCCCAAACCCTGCAAATGGGATGGAGCCAGAATGTTGTCTCCCCCCGCTGGAGCTGGCATCAGTGGGGCTGGTTCAAGGGGTGGCCATTACAGAGGAACACTCACAGACGTGCTTCTCTTTAGGAAGATCCTTCTGAGGGCAGCAGGACTCCAGCTGCTCCTGCGCCACCCTATAACCAGGAACCTAAAGGTGGTGTTTCCATCGCCAGCTCTATCTGACAGAAATCTGAAGAAAAACAAAGGTGAATCAATTTGACCATCCCACGGAGGGCAGTGCATCCCCCGCCCTGCTGCCCTGGGGTCAGGCAGCAGTGACCAGGAGGAGAGTGACCAGGTCAGCGCCCGGCCCAGGGTTCCCTCCATGCCCACCCCCAGCAGGACCAGTGGGTGGCACCGGCACGGCTGGGGCTGTGCTGGGTTCATGTGGCAGCGAGGACCGTGTCCAGCAGACCTTCCCAGTGCCGTGCAGGCAGCGGAGCCGGGGCGGGCACTGACAAAAACACCCTGGGGACAAAAGCTGGGGAAGGCTGGCCTGAGCAATCTGGCCGGGCGAGTAGAGTCAGGGTGGCAAAGAGCAGGAGAGGCAGGTTTGGGAGAAGGACAGCACCTCCTCAGAGCTTCCTCCAAACAGCCTGGGCAGCCTGGACCGGTCCTTCCGCAGCCAGATCGCCTGGACGTGAGTCCGTGTAGTGGCCATGGAACCCCCCGTGGCTGCCCGGGGAAAGCAGCAAAGCCACAGGTGCGGTGGGTGAGAGGCAGAGCAGGGCACCCCCAGGGTCTGTCTGTCTGTCCTGCCTCCTGCCACCCGCCAGCACAGCCCTGACCCGCTGTCGGAGCAGGCGGGTGGGTCCGGGTGCCGGGATGGAGGGGGCAGTGCCCACCTTGCGCTCCCCCTCCCGTGGGCCCTGCAGACCACCGTGGTTACCGTGGCAGGTGTGGATGGTCTCTGGAGCATGGCACTGCGGTAGCAGAGGTGCTGGGGTGGCACCTACAACAGTCTGGAGCTACCTTCCCCCTGAGGAGGGCTGTGGGGCTCCATTCCCCTCCCTGTGCCCCAGAGTCCCTCCTTGTGAGAAAAGGAATGGCCATCATGGGTAGAGGCAGGCAGTGGGTGCACCCCAATGGGACAGGGTCCATCCCAGAGAGCCAGGGTGCACCCCAACAGCACAGGGTGAACCCCAGTGCTCTCGTCCTTCCCGAGGCAGGACACAGGGAGAGGGTTTGGCCAGGGCAGGGCTGCAGCACAGGAGCTCTGGCTGCAGGGATGCTCTGCTGTGGTGGCACCTGGGAGGACATGGTTTTCCAGATGTTGGCTATAAACATCCCATTGCTTTCCCAGAGCTCATAGCTCAGAGACCCCCAACACTCCTGGCCACGGGATGGGGAGAGCATGGGGATGTGGTTGGCAGCTCAGGCAACGTGTGACAAGCACAAGGGAAGGGTCCCTGGGGCAGCTGACAGCCGAGTCATGCACCATAGGACAGGCAGGGTGGGGACTTCAAAGAGCCCGGTCCCACGGGACAAAACAGGTGGGGAGTCACTCCTCTGGCAGAGCCGGTCTGAGGGCTGAGCACCCAGCAGCCATGCTGAGCATCCGGAGCAGTGTCAGTCACAGCCAGGCAGGTCATGCCTCATGGAGGCTTTGGGCATGACCACAAATGGCCCCAGGTTCAGGCACGGGAGGGAGGAAGGACCTGAGGTCACCGGCTGAGTCACTGGCAGGTCTGAGCACCACAGTCCCCAGCTCCAGCCACGGGCTCCCCTCCAGCCCCACTGCCCAAAGCACTGCCCGGCACCTCCTTCCCACTGTCACACCTTGGCTGAACTTCTGCCCTCTCGCTGAGAATGCCTCTCCCCGTTCTTTTTCTCCTGACACCCCCACCTGTGCCAGGAGGCTCATCCCCACCAAACTGGTGCCAGGAGGAGACCTCCAGGAGCACTCAGGGTTGGGGAGACCTGTGTACAGGCAGGGTCATCCTCAGCTCTGACAGGAGCCAGCCCTCAGAGCTCGCCCAGCACCAGGAGACAGAGCTGGGAGTCCTCTGCTCTGATGACACACCTCTGTCCCAGGCAACCTGGCACAGACACAGTGGTGCCAGCACCTCCTGCCCAGCTCAGCCAGCAGTCCAGGCTGTGCTGAGCTGGACACTTCCCAGCTGGTTTGCTCATGGCCAGCACCTTGCACCAGGGCTTGAGGAGAGCAGAGATTTTTTTAATAACCTTAAAAGCCTGGGAGCATCTGGATGAGGCCTTGGGGTGAGGCTGGAACGTCCTGAGCTACATTTGCTGCCAGGGAAGAAAACACGTGGCTCTGTCCCTGCCCACGGGGTCCTGGGGGGTTTGTTACATGAGACAGATGTTTGCTACCTTGGAGGTTTTGCTGTCGGCTGGGGAAGCCCGGCTGGGGAAGCCTGGCTTGTGCACCCCACAGCAGAGGGAAGGGAGCTCCTCGCAGCCCAGGAGCACCACACAGACCATGGTCCCAATACCCCCAGGATCAGCCACCCACCAGGGCTCTGACAGGTCAGGGTGGTGTGGGTGGAGGGAGGGACCAGCCAGACCCTGAGCTGCAAAGTTTTCTAATTAAGAAATGCAGCATATTTTCAATCTGGAAGCAGCCTGTCCTCCAGGTGGGAAGAGGCAGAGGGGACAAGGGAGAAGTCTCGAGTGAAGGACCATTTATGGGGGAATGTGGTTTTGGAGAGCCTCCCTTGCTCCTCATCCCCAGGGGGACAGAAACAGGGCAGAGAGTGGGGCTGGCTGCGGGGTGAGCAGCAGTGCTTTTGTGCAGGTTCACAGCAGGATGGCCATGCCAGGGGACTTTCAAAGAGCTGTGGGGCTCATGTGTCCATGTAGTGCTCCAGCCAATGGCAGAGTAAGATGTTTAGGTTGGATATTAGGAAAAATTTCTTCATGGAAAGGATGGTCAGGAATTAGACCAGGCTTCCCAGGGCAGTGGTGGAGTCACCATCCCTGGAAGTGTTAAAAAAAACATGTAGATGTGGCACTTGGGGACACAGCTTAGTGGTGGACCTGGGTTAACAGCTCAACTGGATAATCTTAAGAGGTCTTTTCCAACCTTAATGATTCCACGACTCTGTGTTGGACACCCTGAGCACCCTGGTGCTTTCGTGCAGGGTTCAAGACATCCTGTGCTCTGGACATGTCCTCCCCTTCACGCTGTGGGGGAAAGTTGTGCTGTGCGGAGCTGCTGTGGCCAGAACCCTGGGGCTGAGGAGGGGATAGTACTGTGCAGGGAGAACATTTGCTGTCCCTGCAGTCCACACATTTTTCCTCTTTCTCCAGGCCAGACCACTGCAAGCTGTGGGTTCCTCCATGCTGGGTGCACCAAGAGCTGTTGCCAGGCCTCAGGACTCTCATTTTCCAGTAACAGGCATGACTCAGTCACCCTGCTTGACTTGGTGGCCTTCCTTTTCTATGACCGTCCTCTACTCGTCTCTCCTGGAAAATGATCCTTGATTTTAATTACCAGGTCCCAAGCAGAGGGAACCAGGGGATTAGGACTGGAGCTGGGCTCAGGATCTGAAGATTCATTCACATTTGACTTAAAGCAAGCACCTTCTACTCTCCCTACTTTTGTTTTGCTTTTGGAAAAGAAAACAGATCCTTCCTCTTGCCTCTGTCAGTGCAATCTCCATTAGTGCTAAAAATTACTGTACTTGTAATGTCACAAAAACTGTACAAAATGCTCGCTCAGACCCCATAGTGCCCACTAAATGCCATTAGCAGGACATTTGGGTTAACTTCAGTTGTAAGATTTGACTAATAAGGGCATTCCCCACTGGTTCATTCCAGAGAAAATCATGAACTCTCAGCATGGTTTGGGTTGGACTTTCAATCCCATCCCATTCCACCTCCTGCCATGGGCAGGGACACCTTGTACCACACCAAGCTGCTCCAAGCCCTGTCCAACCTGGCCTTGAATACTTCCAGGGCTGGGGCAGCCACAGCAGCTCTGGGCAGCCTGTGCTAGGACTTCACCATGCTCAAGATAACAAAATCCTCTTTGCAACAGAAGTCTCTTCCCTGCAGGCATCTCTCTGCATGCAGGAGGTGTCCTCTGCCCTGCAGAGCTGCCAGAGCTGCCAGGGCAGGGGGACAGTACAGCCCTTGCTCCCTGTGCAGCGCAGGTGAGGCACAGGGGCACGTGGGCCCTTCCCATCCACAGGTGGGATTCCCGTGTCTATCCCAGCTCCATCTCACAGAGGAGCAGTCCCTGCCCTTGTCCCCTCTGTCACAGTCTGGCAGCCCTCAACAGTTCAACCCATGAGAATGTGGAAAGACAACTTCAGGGCAACCCATGCCTCCATTTTCCTTTCATCTGGTCTTGCACATCCCCTCTTTGCTCCTCAGACTGGACTTAATCCCAGCTCCTGCAGCTGAAATCCGAGGTGGCAACGCGAACCCTTCCAGCAACTGGTCCTTAAATGGGCTTTCTGTGGGGAATTCCCAGGAACTAACCAGTATCTCTGTAATACAAATCAATACCCACAGAATTTAAAGATTAGGAGGAGGAGTACTTCTAGATGTCACCCAGGGTCACCAAATGGTGAAAGTCACAAGTCTGCACTTCCTGGGGCTGATGTTGATTTTGCTGCATTGGTTTGGACCAGGATCAAACTTTCCACAAGTTTGATTGATGTTTTGGGGAAGAGCCTGCCACTCACCTGACTTTTATCATTTAGCCCATTCTCTCCCATCCCTTCTGAGGATTAACTGGAAAAATATTGATCGAGATAGTGGTTTCAGCTTAGCAGTGGCTTTCCAAGGCAGGGCTGCTTCCCACTCTAAGGACAGCATTGTTGCCTTATGGAACTAAGCAGGCATGGACAGAAAACTTGTCACAGGATGAATCTGAAATTCCATTACTTTAAACCAAGAAATATGTTCACTGTTACTAAAGCTGCACACAAGGAGGCGGGCTCTGTATTCCTGATGCCTTTATTTCCAAGCAGACAATCAAAACTTGTACTTCAATGGTTTAAAACAACACCAAGCTTTTACAGGGCAAAAATATTTGACTCACAAGTGCCCACAGGCTCTGGCACTCATTTCCCATGGTTCTGCAGCCACCTCCAGCGGCTGCCAGAGCCCACACAACAGGAAACCTCTGTGCCATCCACAGAGTACAGCACTGTAGAACACCACGTGCCTTTTTTCCACATTCCTAATGGAAAACAAGGCAAAAGACAGGACAAACCCTCAGGCACCTCCACTGCAGTGCTCTGGGGCTGGATCAGGCATGAGAGGACAGGTCTGGGGGAAGACCTGGTGCTCCAGGAATGCTCAGCAGCTGGGAAGGGCTGCTCCGGTGCCCTACAGGACCAATACACACCCCCCTGCACAAACCCCTCCTGCAGCTGAAGGCCCAGCTGGCTGGGAGGGCACAGGTTGTTTTTTCACCCCTCCACTGGACACTTGGGTGTGCAAGCAGGGCGGAGTTCAGCCCAGCAACAGTGCCTGAGTGATATGCTAAGGCCTGAACAGCCTGAGTCGACTTACAAGATGAATCTTGAACATGATGCTATTAATACCATCAAGGTTCTTCAGTTAAAAATAAATGATTAAAACATTTATGTTAGTTGTTCTTAATGCCAAACTGCCTGTTGTAGAGATGTTTGTATAACCTTGTGTAGGGTATCCTCCCAACAGATACCCCTAGAGACTTGTTAGTAGAATATTTTAGGCAAAACCCTCCCAGTCGTGGCCTGGGCTCTGGCCAAGCCCTGTCCCCAGCTGGTCAGGGAGTGGGCCGTCAGATCCAGGTGTTTTCTGCACAAAAAGGTAAACAAGTCATTTGGACTTGTCAATTTGGGCCTATAAAGCTGGAGCCCTTTTGTGGGTGAGCAGGAGGCCTTGGCTATGGGTGGATGCACTGTGTAGGATTTCCCCAATTGCCAGGAAGGGTTCTCCAGGTCCTCGCTGCAAACGGGGCTCCCCAGTGACTGTGGATCTGGATGATGGTGGAGTGTTTAGGTGATTGGTGGTGTATCTTTCTCAATCACTATTCTCTCTCTCTCTCTCTCTCTCCTATAGTAATGATTAGATGCATTCCCTTGCTTCTTTTTACTCATTGCTAAAGCCACGTGAGTAACAAGCTTGTTTTACCAAATGTATCCTTTTACCTCTGTTTTGCCTCAATATTAATAGTAAAACAAGATCATTCTTCCTATTGGTGTCTGTGTCCATTCTATTGCCCCCATCAAATGGCAAAACAATGAGCAGGGAAGGGAAGCAGGGAAGGGGCGCAGGGAGGGGATTCATTGCTCAGAAATGCCCATAGGGCTTCTCTGCATCTGGCTCTTGCCTGAAAACACACACTTGCCTTGAAGACAAAGAAATCTAATGAAGTGTTAGAGAAAACACTCTGCACTCACAGTCCCTGCAGCATACAAAGACACAGTGCAGTTCAGCAGCTGCCAGCCAAAACCCAGCTTCTTGTTCTTAAGACACACTGACACTCCTGTGCAACCACACAGGGAGAGGGACATCCATCATACGAGCTGTGGCCTCAAACTGCTGTCAGCAAAGGCTGAGGCAGAAGGAACGAGCCACGTGTGTCAGAACAACAGAGTGAGAGTGGCGCCAGGACTGGGATGTGGGAGGTCCCCAGGAGGGTGAACCCAGCAGCAGCTCCTGCTCCCAGAGGCACTGAGTGACCAGCAGTGCCTGGGCAGCTGGAAGAAACCTGCCCGAGGAAGCATGTGCTTTGTCCTTCCCCACTTTCCCTGGCTCACTGTCACCAGCAGCTCCTCCTCGGCTGGGACAGTGCAGAGCTCAGGGGCAGACCCAAGCAGGATTCACAGATCTGGTTCCTACTGGCTTCCCACAGAGGAAAACACAGCAAGGAAACAGAGCGTGATACACAGAGCTGCTGTTCATAACCCACTTTGCCTTTCCAGTCTCTCTTGCTCCAGCTGTTACACACCTGCCTGGTTTTCTTTCACTTGAAAAGGAGGAAGGAAATGGGGCTGCTGACTGTGAATGCTCAGCCAGTGTCCTCAGGATACTGGATCTGACCCAACCTTTTGGTGTAAAAGTCTTGAAAGCCAATATTCTACTTGATCAGAACAAAACCCATGTGTTTATTATAAATTACTGAATCTAGAAGATGTGCAAGGCTATTCAGTTGCAAAACCATCATCCAGAATACTGCAGATCTGGCTGTAGTTTTGTTGCCACATCAGAATGGCTATTAGGCTCCTTGATGTATTAAAATCACAGATATGCAGGAATCAAAATGCTGAATGTTCTCAGCAGAGCAAAGACAAAGCATTTGCCCTCAACAGGGGAGGGAAGGGAATCGATAGCAACATGCTTGATTACTGTTTCATTAGCCACGTTAATCTGCCACCAGGATGTAACCAATGTCGTGCCCAAATACACCATCCCATTGTCTGGGAAAGCATTAACGGCTTCAGGGCTTATCTAGATACAACAAATGCAGCAGCAACCTAAAAAAAGGCTGAAGTGGCAGTTCATAGTGAAATTTGTGATCCCTAGAGAGCTCTCGAGGCGTCACTTTCTAATCAAGCTCAGTCGCTGCAGTGCTTCCGGCTCCAGGAGTGAGGGACTCTGGTGCTGGAAAGGGGCAGGGATTGCACTGCCCCTCTCCTTCACTTTTCCAGCAGCCTCAGTGCTGGCTCCCACAGTCACCTGCATCCACGGCCCTCACACTCCTTTCACACCTTTTTAAATATATATATTTTTTAATGACAACACGATGTTATCTTGCTGCAGCTCAGCTCCTTGCTCCTCTCTGAATGCACCATTCTAGCCAGAATCTGTCTTAAATCTTGAAAGAATAGGTTTGAGCTGTCCTTGGCCAGATTCACTCTGAAATCCAAGGTCCTTGCAGTTGTGTTTGCACTAATCCCTCTGTATCAAGTGCTCCAGTTGGTCTAGCTCCAGGTGGTTATTATGGCAACGACACTAACAAAGCCTTGTTCCAATTACAGCTTTGTCAAGACTGGATCACAACATTTAAGTTGCTTTTACTTTTGTCTGCAGTCTGCAAATTTGCAGAACCTGAGCCTCTTCAGTCTTTGAAGGACTGTCAGTGAAGGTGGTTGTGTGGCTCTGATCTGTATGACCTGGAGTGACATCAGTAAGCAGTGGGCAGCTGGAGGTGGAAAAGCTTCACACCACCTTTATTAACTTTTCTGTCACACAGCTGGGTTTCTCCCTGCTGGCCCTCCTCCCCAGCCTGGACAGTGTAAATGTCATGGTAATGTGATACCTTTGCCCACTGAAATTCCCCACTAGAGAAGTATGCATCTTTTTTCCTGAAGCACCAGGTTCAGTGGTGCTTTAGGAGCAGTGCTGGTTTAGGAGCTCTGATTTGCCTGTTCCCTGCCTCCAGGCTTCAGGAGGAAGGCTAAGTGACGGATTTGAGAGGTTCTATGTAAAATGGGCCCCTGCATGGTGAGACCTTTCCTAGCTGAGGGAGACCAAAAAGGTGAGGTTGGTGGGGTGAGAATTTTTACACTGGTTGTTTAAAAGCAAACCTTGATTTCTGGAATTTCTGTGCAAATGTAACTGTGTGAATGCCTGCTCTTCACCATCACACAGCCTCTGGAGCAGCAGTCACACAGACTGCATCCCGAGCAGACCCCTACTGCTCACAGCCTCGGGTGGCTCTGCACAGAGCAGCGCATGTGGCGCTGCTCCAGACGCGCGGTCCGGGAGCAGGGAAGCAGCGGCTCTGCACTGCCTCCAGCACAGGCTGCAAGGGCTCACACACTGTCCCTGCGCTGGGACAGGGCGCTGCTGGAGTGCCTGCTTCTCAGGCAGATTCCCACGGAAACACTGTTCTAGGAAGGCAGAGCTCCAGTGTCACTGGCATGAGCTCACTGGTGAGTGAGCCCCTGCAATAGCCAAACTCAGACACTTGCCTTCTCTTTCCCAACACTTAATGATTTCCTTCTGGCTGGACTGTTCCCAGAGCTGAAAGGAGACGGAACAACTACAAATAGTTCATCCAAACCTTGCTGCCAGCGGCAACCACGCTACCTGTGATTCCCCACTGCAGCGGGGATGTTTGTGCTCCACATTACTGCAGTTGGAAAAGAACAAAATACCATGGCACTGGTCTGGCAGGGAAAAGACCCTGCTCCTGCAGCTTGCAGTGCACCTGAAAATGATCATGTGAGAAGAAAACAGAAATACAGAGGAAGGTGGAGGGGAGCAACCTGGGCAAGGGCTAGTTTGCAAAGTCTTGGTAATGCACAGATAGATCCCATTTCACTTCTTTCCCACCCGATTGCATGGCAGATCCTTGATGGAGGTAAACACTCTGACTGGGAAAAGCTGACAAGCTTCCAGGTGCACAGTGTGCTCTCTGAGTTCTCTACTCTGCCTGTTCCCATTCCTCATGTCAAGTGAAAGAGGCAAAGGAAAAAGCACATCTAGTTTTAACAATTGCTTTTCCATCCATCATACCCTGCTGGCTTCAATTCTTTCACCAAGTCCCTCACAAATGAAGAAAATCCTGTTGATTTGGAAATCTGTATTGTCAGCTTGGCAGCACACACATCCCATACGTTCCCTCTGTCCCTCCCTTCTGCTTGTCCTTCCCTCCAGCCCAGTTGGACACGCTGCCACAGCAGAGGGGTGTCTGCACATGGATACGTGGCCCTGAAAAACGCAGTCCATGCAACAGATCACAACACAGGTTACAGACTGTACGTGGCCCTTGGCTGCTCAGCCAGTGGGCATCAAAGATTGTTCTCAAACCCTCCAATTGAGCAACTCTTTAGAAAAATAAAGCCCTTCTAAATACTGACCTGTTAAACCAGGGACCTATGAACTCAACTCACCTGAAGTGCTTCTCATCATATTAAAAAAAGACCACTGGTCTGCAAGACCCTCTGCTCTTTCCTCTGCATTGCCAAGAAAGGTGCAAAGCAGATCACTCTGTCAAGGCAGACACCAGGGTGAGAGGTGAAACCAACAATCAAACCCATAAACCTTCACAAATCTGATACAAACAACCATCAGTGCAACCCAGCAAGGAATTTTGACCAGCAGAAGGGTGCCAGGTGCATCATGATGTTATTTGTGGGAGCTGATCACACACCCAGGTAGTGCAGCCGAGCGGAACGGTGGCAAAGCAATGCCAGCTGAAGGGACAGCCCATTTCTAAAGAAGTTGCTGTCAAGGTGAGTAGTTCAGCCCAAAAGCTGAACAGTGCTGTTTATCAGACCCCTTTGATTCCTCTTGCCTAACTTCAGGTGTCCAGAGTTTCGGTGTTCAGCTCACGTCATCAGCTCATCCCTTCCCCACCCAGGAGAGCTGTCTGAGGTGAGTTTGTAGCTCTCTGGACAAGCCCATCTCTCCCTCGTGTAGATGACAGGCTTCCACTAGATGATTAATTGGCTTAAGTTAGCTGGCAGGAATTAGAGCTTTCCTCTTCAGGAATTTTTTTTAAAACTTATTTTAAAACTCACTCTGGAAAATATTCAAAAAAGAAATACAATCTTTTTGAGGGCTGAGAAAAGTTGACTTGCTTTCTTACAAAGAGGTCTATCTTTCATGGAAAGGAAGTTCCTGGCACATTAAGCCACTCAGAGAAATCTGAAGTGCAGTTTATTTTCTCCTGTCTCTGAACCCAAAGAAGAAAAGCCAGTCACTCAGGCTCCATTTTTGATCCAGACCACTACTGACCTCTATAAAAGACCACAAACCTCATGCTGTCTTCTGTCAGTCAGTAGCAGAAAGACTGGAAGACACCTACAGCAGTGCTATTCCAGACTGCTAGGAAAATCTGTTGTTTTCCAAGCTAATAAACAAAAGGCAAGCACCTTTCTCCCAACAATTTCTAAAAACAGCAATACCTTTCAATTTAACAGCACTTTAACCCATGAATACCGAAAAAAAAGCAGTAATGAGAAGTCATGTAGCCCACAAAAATTAAAGGCATATGAATTTATGGGTATTTTTTCACTGACAAACCCAAAAGCTGGCAGGGGTTCTAGCCAATAACCTCCAACAGATGACAACTTAAAAATGAGAGGCAAAAGCAACTCAAATGTTTATCAGTAAAGGACCCCAGTGTAGTGAGATAAAGTATGTAAATGTGAATTTCTCGGGAAAACCAAAGCCACTGAGGGCCACTAATGACTGCAATGCAACTACTGCTGTGCAAGGTCTGTGGTGGGAAAGGCAGAAGAAAACATAGTGTAACACTGAAATGGCTGACTGTGGAAATAAAACATGACAGCTTGGCCAAAATAAATGGTGGGTGAAAATTACCCCTCTGGGACATGGGATAGGGTGGGAACAGGAAGCATCCCTGAGATATGTAAAAGTCATTGCACAGGGCCCTGATAAAATCTCAGAATAACAACAAAGCTGTGGTCTCCCAAATGCAAAAAAACTTGCATTCGACTGGAAGAGCTGCCAGGGAGGACTGGAGGGTGCCTCAGGAGTCAGAACACCTAATTTGTACAATGAGACTAGAAAAGGAGTGGCTTGTTTACCCCGAAAAATGTCACCATTGCATAATTCCAGCAGGGCACACAAGAAGTGCCCAAACCAGCATCTGTTTGCAGGAACAAAGATGAATCATCCCTGAATTGGCTCATTCCTAAACAGTGTTTTATGAAAGTTCTGTGATGCAACATCCCCAGGTTGAATCCATCCCCTGAGCGCTCCGCGTGGGTGCCTCACGCAGGCAGCGCGATCAAGGGAGCCCAGATCTTCCAGCAGCAGCAGCTCTCACTTGTGTGTTTGGCTCCTTTAGCTCTGCTCCTCTGTGTAAGGCAACAAAAGCTGGAGGCTGTAGGGCAGGCAGTGTGAAGGTCCCTGAGAGCTGCATTTGCTGCTCCCTGTGTGGACCAACAACCACTCCACAGCCCCACTGTTGCACTGCTGGTGGCACCACGGAAGGAGATCCCCAAACTTCAGCTCCTTAAACTGCTCCCAGGCCTCAGCACACCAAGCCCTCTGTGCATGTTCCTACCAAATCACTTGCAGAGCCAAGGAATTTCGGGAGGAAAGGATAGCCAGTAAATGCCCCAATGCTGCAAAAGCTACCATCAGTTTGGGGTAAACACCAGGACACAGGAGATCAGGTTTATGCCTCTGGAAAAAAAACCCCAAATTGCGGCACTAACCAAGCAAACCAGAGTTTTCTCAGAGTTCTCTGGTTTGTGTCCATTCAGCTCAGTATGAGTCTCTGACAGCTCCAAGATCTCTTCTCTGTTCTGCTGTCATCCCTCTCTGCCCCTTCACTGCTGCTGGGGAAGCAGCCAGCTGTGCTGGCTGGCTTGGAGCAGCACAGCAACACTGCCAGATCCCAAACTACTGCCTATGCAAAACTCATCCCAGCCTGGCCCTCCTGAAACTCCCCTTGATTTTCACAAAGCCTGTAGGAACCCCAAGGGCTTTAAAGGTCTACTCCTCTGTCTCATTTGGCTGAAAGTGGCTTCAGAAGTTCAAAAGGCAGCACCGTAGATGCTAAGAGAGGTGACAGAGAAATCTTCCTATTTTTACAGCCGCCTGTGAAAGCCTCCTTTCTCACTCTACCCAGCTGGGAAAATGGTTTGAGGTTTTGTAAACTATCTCACAGGTGAAAACTGTTTGTGTCTTTGTTTCCCACACTGGGAAAAATACTTTGGAAATAGGTGTTATGCCGTTCAGCCAATCCCTCTGGGAGGCGGATGGTCAAGCACCCAGTGGTGTGATGCCACTCCTTCGAACAAAGCTATATAAGCTGATTTATATAATTAAATACAGCCTTTTCTGGCCTTTGAACCTGATCCTGGATCTGTGTCGTTCTTGGGACAACAGCGACACAGCACCACAGCGTGTGTGTGTTTACTGCAACTCCTTAATGGCAGCTCTAACCCCCCAAATTAGTGGCCATCAGATAGCAACTGATACGCAACGCTCTTGTATTTGCCTTACATATTTGATGCTTTGAGGGGGCTGAATATGTCAATTAGTTTAGGAACTTCCCTCCATTGCTAGCCCCAGGATCTCCTCCTGGAGAAAGGCTGGAGCAAACTCATGCTCCAGAAAGAACTGCTGCATTTGTCATGAATTATTCTTTGACCTTTCTTTTAGCTGGCTTTGCACACCAATTAAACACAGAACAAATGTAGTGGCATGATTCCACATCTGATTCCTGCTGCCCTTGGAGATCATCCGAATCTTCCCAGGGCTGCGTCAGACAGTGCTGGACAGCACACGGCACAGCTCAGACTGGAGAAATCAGTATCCCAGAGCAGTGCAGTTTTAACCACACAGCTGTGTTCCAGTCACGCAGCAAAGCAGCAGTCACAGGCAACGGCTGTCAAGTACTTTGGATCAGAACTGCCATTTGGAGAGAACCAGCACATGAAAAAGAGCATTTCTGATCAGAAAACTCAAGAGATCGTTGTGAACAGTTGCAAACAAGAATCAGCATTTCTGACTTCATATTTACAGATGCTTGCACAAATAAATTAACTTGAATGAATTCACCCTGATTTATGACAGGATATGCCAGGCTCAGTCAGTCCTGGGGCCGTCAAGTCCCAAGGCCAGCCAGAGCCACACTCACAGAGCAGCTTTACCAGCACAACCCACACCTTCGTGCCAGAGAGCCTGAGAGCAGAGGAGCTGCCACACAACAGGCTGAGCACTGAAGCTCCCCCTATGGCCTCAGGACCAGATCTGTTGTCCCGTGGCAGTGGATGAGACCACACTTGAGGGAAGCCCTGCAAAGGCAACAGCTGAACCCCGGCGAGGGAGTGAGCACAGCAGGAAAGAGTCCCGGGACCATCTGAAGTTGGTTTTGTAGCATGAAGGGATTCATGTTCTAAGCAGCCATGGTCCAGAAAGTGCATGTGACTGACCACCCAACCCAACCAGTCTCTCCAGCGCTGGGACAGTATGTGGTCACGTGGGCCTTTAGGGACCACGTCCCAGAGGAATTCAGCCTTTCTCCATTTCTGCAGGTGGGTGCAACTCTACAGCTCTGAAGCTGCATAAATCCAATGTAAATGTTGACTTGGACATTATCCAGCTCGTTTCAATGGCAACCCCAGTACACTCAGCAAATCCTAGTTTTAATCACATGAAAAATTGCTGTCTTCACATACCACAAGAAATGTGTTTTCACTGTCACTCAATTTTTTAGGAGATTATCATGTCTTCCTTCCACTTGTCTCCATTCAGATGACGTGCTGTAAAGGTTGTTTTTGTGCAAGATTGAGTGAACAGGCTGTGCACATGCCCAGGGATGGGGATGGAGGAACAGCTGTTGGAGAACAGCAGGAAAGTCCAAGCTGGGAAGGTAGGTGGGTGAAAGTCTCCCCAGAACTCTAAAGCTCTGGAGCTGTTGCAACCACATAGACTGAGAACCTGAGTCTGCCAAGAGCCTTCTGAAACCAAACATGGCCACGAGCACTCCGTGCCCTCACAACAGCCGTGACTCTCACCACAGCCACAGCAAACATGCGGGCAGACACCATGGGGGTCTGTGAAATATCTGAAAAATAAAGAACTATCTGAGGGAATTTCCAAGCAGTTCAGAAGCCACCGACGCTCCTCGCCCGAGCTGGGCCCAGCCCCCCAGGCCCTGCTCCAGCTGGGCAGAGCTGCCATCCAGAGGAACCTCGGATCCATAGGCGGGAGGGACGGCTCGCAGGGAGCGCGATGCCGCTCGAGGACAGACCCTCCCCGTCCTCCGGCTGAGGAGGGGCTGGTCCGTGTGGTCGCCTTGGGCGAGCGCGGCCGGGACAGGGCAGCTCGGGGGACGGGGAGTGGGACCTCCGCCTGGCCGCTCCAAGCGCCCGCAGCCTCCGCGATCCTGCTAGTTAGCCCCACTCGCGGCCGCCGTAGTTCCGAGCTGGGCCGGGAGGCTGTGGCGCGAGGGTTGCTGGGACATGTAGTCTGCCTGGGTGGGCCGGTTCATTGGCGGCGTGCTCCCCGCCGCCGCCCGGGAACTACAGCCGGCGGCAGCGGCGGAGCGCGCGCCGGGATGGCGGCCCCGTTGGTGTTGGTGGTGCTGGCGGCCGTGACCGTGCGCGCCGCGCTCTACCGCTCCAGCCTCGCCGTCTTCATCGCCGAGCGGGTCGAGGTGGCGTCCCCGCTGAACGCCTGGAAGCGAGGTGAGGCCTGGCGACCCGGGGCCGGGGCGCCGCTGGCCCGGCCGAGCCCCGCGGGGGCGGCGAGAAGGGGCCAGGGCGGCGGGACCCCCCGAGCCGGGCAGGCAGGACCTGATCCCGGCCGGGCTGAGAGCGGCCCCGCGGGGAGGGCACCCGGCTGCGCCCCGGGCAGGGCCGGGCCGTGCTCGCCCAGGCCCGAACCAGAGCTGCACGCAAGGGCCCTGAGCAGCTGTGCCCGCAAGGAGCCGGTGGGAGCCGGTGCTCGGCGGCTTCGGGGAGCGGGAGGGCCGCGGGGCTGGAGGCAGAGGACAGGGCTGGAGCCAGGACGTCGCGGTTCACAGCTGGCCGGGGACACTGGTGGTGTCACACATGTTCACAAACGGGCGTGTGACCGAGCCGGCACGGAGCGTGTGGCTCCATTAGCCTGGACCGCGCCCGTCCCGTTCCGCTGTCCCTGCACACGCACCGCGTCGTGGTGAGAATGGCACTGCACGGCCCCCAGCTCATTGCCCTTGTTCAGTTGGTGTCCCCACACGTTACCAGTGATTCAAATTCTCTTTTGAAGGCTGAGTGAGGTACAGTGTAATCGCGGCTTTTCAGTGACGTTAATCTGTGTATCATCTGAGTCTGTTAGGAACCTTAATTTATTTTGAAGACGTCCCTTTGGTATCCAGTCATTATGCAGGTAAAATTATTTGCAGTTTTGGGGTGGAAAAGAGTGGCCCAGAAGTAATAAAGGTCAAAAGTACAAGTACATGTGATGACCTGAGGTCTTTGCTCCGCAGTATGTAGCACTTCACACTTCCCTGTGCAATTGAATCTTTCTAAATACCACCTTAGAGCATCAAGGTAGGTATCTAGATAGTAAGGAGAAAAAGTAGGATCATCTTGAAAAGCTTGGGTTGTCGCCATACAGGAAGTTGGTGGCAGCCAGAATCTATTTCTCCAGCATGTCACTGAACTGAGCAGCTCTTGTGTTTTCCTGCAGTGTCCTGCCTGTTTCTCTCTGAACAAATGGGCCCGTTTCCCTTAGCTCCTTTCCCTGCATTCTGCTCAGTCCCAGGGAATCTCTGTGCTCAGGAGGGTGGGGATTCTGTGGAAAGGCACACACACGCATTGCAGGGCAAGCTGTAACTCCATGAGCACAAAGGAGCTGAATTAAGGCTATAAAATGTCAGCAAGTTTCAACAAGAGATAAAGCTTTTAGCTTTGCCTGGCAACATGTTGTTCTTTTCTGTTCTTCCCTTTGTTATTTTGGACGTTTGAGGCCTCCCTACATCTAATGAGGCAAAACAGTTCAAATTCTATATTATGTTGTGGTTTTCCTCTTGGACTTGAGTATTTCTCCAGCACACATGCCATATATCACCTAACAGGTGACTCAAAAGGAGGAGGTACCATGCATGTGATTTAAATGGTGTTAAGTGCAAAAGAATTCATCTAGAACATTTGTACCTGAAACAAATAAATAGGTGGTGAGTGCCCATGCAGGAACGTGCATGGCAGAGCTGGGGGCAAATCCGTTCTGGCTGGCTGTTGGCTCTGGGAGGTTTGGTGTCACTCATTCAGTGTGAGATTCTTCGAGTGTCAGTGTTTTAAAAACTGCAGTTTTGCCACCATGAGATCTCTCACCTCCCACCTTACAGGGTTCTAATGCAGGTGTTTTGTCTGTTTCAGTGGTCGAAGGATTAGCTCTGCTGGATTTAGGGGTCTCGCCATACTCTGGAGCTATTTTTCATGAGGTTGGTTTGCATGCTTGGTTTTAAATGTGATATTCCAGTGGCAGGGGTCTTCGTTTGACTGCTCAGGGCCTGGAGAAGGCTGGGCGCCTGTCTTGTCCCAAAGACTGCAGAGAACCCAAATTTGTGTGGTTTGTCTGAGCAATGGTTGTGCAGTGACCAGCACGAGGAAATCCAGGTAATCCCAGTGCATTCCCTGTGCAGGGGCAGACAGTGTCATATTTGTTACTGCATGAAGGAACTCTGAGACAGGGCAACTCTGTAATAAGTGAAATACTCTGTTCACATCCAGCTGTTTCTGTCAGCACAAGCTGGAGCAGGGACAGTGTCACTGTGAGTCTGATAGGATTTACTGGGTATCAGCACCTGGAAATTCTAATACTGGCACAAGCACGCAGTTTATTTATTCCTCATCTTGAAAACACCTCATTCCAACAAAAGCACTTCAGCACCTGTGGGGTTTTGTGCCCTAGGGTGGTCTTACTGATATGAAGGTACACTCATACATAGTGTCACCTGGGGTGAAGCAGGTACTTGGTATCCTCTGAAAACTGGTTACTTTTCATTAAATTCTACTTCTTTAGACAGAATTTCTCCCAGACTGTGAAATATTTCTCCATGCTTATATAGACCTTCACATTATTTTTAAAGCATTTAAAAAGAAATTTATTTTCTCACAGTGAAGGCTGAATTTGCAGCATGTAAATATAGTCCTTCCAGACTAAGCTTCTGTGTGATGGGAATTATTCAAAAATGTGCTTTTCCTCGTACCTTAGAAGGGAAAAGCTCTAGGAGTAAGAGGGTGATAGGATTGTAACCCTACTGCTTTATGGTTTTAACATGCTTTCTTCTTTTTACATTATAAAAGACTCATCTAAACAACAGGGGAACCAGCTATGTAGGAAATTATTCAGGAGTACCTGCAGACAGCCTGAAAAAATAGATTTTCTAGAAAAAAAATTACTTTCTAAAGCTGGTCTTTGTATGCTTTCTATTGTAAGTCTACCACTATTGTATAGAATTGAAAAGTTGGAATAGAATACAATTTTCAGAGTTGATGGTGTCTTTTATAAAGTGCATTGAGGACTTTGCAAGGAAAAAGACCAGGAGGTGTGCTTTGATTAATCACTTTGCTCTGAAATGCCAGTGTTGGAGAAGAGGCCAAGGAAAATTACCTTTGGCAGTGTCTTGTAGAACTGCTCAACTCTTGTAGTTTGTCTCATCAAATCACTGGTATTTTATCTGGACAGTAGTGATGTGGATTTCCTTTCTGCTCTCTTTCAGACCCCACTGATAATCTATCTCTTTCACTTCCTGATTGAATATGCTGAACTGGTGTTCATGGTAAGTGCTCCTGGAAAGCTTCTCCTGAAAGGTCCCATTCAGGGAAATGCTGAGTATGACTTTCTTTTCAGTCCTTCAGCTTCCCTGTAGCTCAAATTCCTGCTGAGCTCACAGTTAATTAGAAAGGCAGCTTTGCCTGCACAAACCCACATACAGGCTTTTCCCCTCTTGTACATATTCCTTCTTTTTTGTGAGTTCTTGCTTAGATAAGTATCCCCACAGAGGGATAGAAGGTGTCGTTTTATTTCAAATTTCAAATGTTATCTCTTAGAGGTAACAAAATACTTTGTCTCCCCAGCCTAATCCCTACTCTGCTGTTTCTCACCAATTCCTACTCTGCTGTTTCTGTCTGCCAAACACCAGACCTGCAAGGAGCACAAATGCCCCAAATGTCTCTTGTAAATTGTCCTGCGAGTTCTTCTGCATAATTCAGAAGAACAGAAGTCCTGTAGCTGGCTGCACACAGCACCCAGTGGAGCCTCTGTCCCCAGGTCCCTGCCAGGCAGGCATCTGCCCTGTACTGCTGCCTGGGCAGTCTGGGGCAGCTCAAGGCACTCTCATGCTGCACTGGTGGCCAGGTGGGTTTAACCAGCTGGGCACTGCCCCAGTGTTGCTGTGCTCTCACTACACCAGTGATTCTCTCTATTACCCTCACGTGCTGCTCTCCATGAACAATTTACTTCCTCTTAATTCCCCATTCTCTTGTTCTGTGAATATACATATTTTTGATACAGCTCATGCCTTCAAGGTGAAGTGGTGGTGTGTGAGGGCACTGTACAAATCAGCCTTTCAGGATTTTTAAAACTTGTGTTTTGTTCCCCTGAGCTGAGTCCGATCAGAGCTGCTGTTAAATGCTGACCAATATATTTTTCTCCATTTGTTCATTTTGCTTACAATCAGTCTATCCCTTGATTTTTTTAGATAACTGATGTGCTAACTGCTGTTGCCCTTTACTTGGCAATCCAGGACTTCAACAAAGTTGTGGTAAGCTGACTTCCCAGTGTTGCTGGTCCTCTTCTCCCAGCAAATATAATTACCTTGGGCCAAAGGAAAGATGTGCTAGAGGAGGTGGTGCCAAGTCCTTGTTGCAGTAAATCTGGTCATATTTTAATGATAAACAGGACCGAATGTGGTAAACAACTGAGGCATTTTAAATTTTGTTGTGGCACTATTCCAGTGTCTTGCTACACACTGAGTGGTGATCACAGCAGGGTACAATCTTCTACAGCCTGGGTGTTATACCTTGGAGAGGGTTTCTTTGCACACAGCATGAGGTAATACACAGACTAGAAATGTGTAAAAGAAGGAGCGAAACCTTCCAACAGTTCTAAGGTGACATAAATCATTCTAGTGAGTGTGGTGAAAGTCTGACATCAGATACTACTTCCAATACCCCTTCAAATTATAAGGATGTGTATTTGGAGGTGAGTGACTCCTCCCAGCTCTCAAAGAACATTTTGTGTAAGCAGTGCTGTGCTCTCTGTAGTTCCAGGGGGGTGGGGATTAGGTATCAACATCAGCAGGGAGACTACATTTTCTGCAGCATCTCGGTGGTCTCCCACCCAGCTGTGTGCTTGTTCCCTGTCCTCTGACTTTCAGATTAAGGAAATAACTCAGGATAGAACTGCAAGCGTGTAAGAATTCCACATGTGAATTACTTTGGTTGTTGAGAATTTACTGCTAGCATCTCTGTCCTGTCTCACCATAGCATTATTCAGTCAGTTCATATTTCAGATTTCTCTTTTGTCTCCATAGAGAGCCTCGTAGAACAAAAGAGATTAAAGAGGGATTTGTCATAGAAGTATCCATCTTTAAAACAACGAAGACTGCATACTAATGGAGTTTGGGTTTTCAGGGACTTGTGTGTTGAACAGTGAATTTATAAAGTTAGCTTTTCATTAGGGATCCAGAGGGGTGTTAGGAAGATTGAGTATTGAGCACTAGTGTGGTGAATTCACTGGTAGCTGTGTCAAGGCATAGACACAGGTAATTAAGGAAGTTTAAACAAGTAGAGATTATCTGCTTCCTCCTGACTCTCACTTCAGTTGTTAAGTATTTGGGAGAAGATAGGGATTTTTTTGTTCTCTACAACTCCTCACATAACATAAGTTTTAGCTCATGCCAGGGGCTTGAATATGCTCCACAGAAATAGAAACCCCAGGTAACTGGCTGAGTAATATGAAATAGAATTACACAAGTAGTACAGAATAATGACTTTCCTCTTCTGACAGTCTTTGATCATTCTCCCTTGTTCAGTTCAAAAAGCAGAAGCTCCTAATAGAACTGGATAAATATGCCCCAGATGTGGCTGAACTCATCCAGACACCCATGGAGATGCACTACATCCCCCTCAAGGTAGCACTATTGTAAGTATTGCACTTATAGGCTGCAGTGGGCTGCTTTGGTTCCTCAGCTCCCTTTGGGGTTTATTTGTCTCATTTGGGCCTTCAAAAACTGTCAAAAGTTTGGTTTCTTTCCCACAGAAATTCTGAATTTCCTATTGGCCCTGAGTACTCAGTTTGAAAGTGAAAAGCAGATGCATTTCCATGTGTTTGTTGCCAATGAGTGAGTTCACTCAGGCCCTTTGAGATGGGCTCAGCAGCGTAAGGTCATTAATTGGGTAACAAGAGTGTTGTGTCAGCACAGATCACATTCCTATTTATTTTTATGATAATGTTATCAAAATTGATTCTGTGCCTTCCAAATGGTGTCTTTTCAGAAAAGTTAGGAGAATTTTTGAGCAGCTGGACAAAATGCTTGCTGAATATCACAACTTGAATATCCACAATTGCTTCTAACAGTTAAAAGATGTTTTCATGTTGTCATTTTATTAATTTCATGTCTTGGTGTTCCTCTGTATACTAAACATTGTTTAATTTCAGAAGGCTTCAACTAAAATAACTAATATACAAGCAAGGTACCTGCTGTTACAGAATTTTTTTAACTGATATTTTGACACAAAGAAATGATCCAAATTGTTCTGTATCAGAGAGAGTTCTCCATTAGATAAGTTGCCATTTTTTCTTGTTTTCATATGAATTTTTTAAATGGCACATTTCCTGTGGCCAGAAGGGTAAAGTGGGTAAATTGCAGACTGTTTTGCACATTGCCACAGCAAAGTTGGCATTAAATTGTACCTGTCCTGCTGTAGGCTGCCTTCTGGAAACACTGAAAAAGACAGACTGGGACTCTGAGACACTGGAAAATATAGAGAGAGAATTAGGAAATCATCAGCCCTGTCTACTGACTCTGATGAGTAAATTAGTTATTGGCAAGGCTGATCAGTACATTATCATATTTATTGTATTGGTAGTCCTCCAAACCTTTTTCTTTGCTCTGAACCTATTTAAATGAGATTATTGTAATTCTTATTTCCAAGAGGAGCTGGCATCCTTGCTAACTAAAGTGTGGCTGCATCCTGGAATGTAAAGTCATTCAGAGTTTTTCTGTAATTCCAATTAAAGTGTGCCAGTCTTGCATAGCTGGCAGGTTTTGTGCTCAGATCGTGCTGTGGTGAACATAAAGGCTTGCTCTGCCACAGCAGGAGACTGGTTGGGTTGTGGGAAACTCTGCCCATGTCTCAGATTTCCATCACATTTTCTGTTTATTCTTCTTCAGAAGTAGTAGGTGTGAGTAGCAGAAAAAGTTTCCTTTGGACCCAGGAATCCTAGATCTGACTGAATAAATGTACAATGCTTCTGCAAAGCAAGAAACCGTTTTGGTAGTCATTTTCTAGGCCAGAACTTGCATTTTGGACATCTTCCCAATGTCTCATTTCTGTAGTGGCCCCTGTGTCCAAGTCTGCAATCCAAAGGTCTGGTTTTTGCTTCACATTGAAAAACCTGTGCAGCTGAATTAATTTGCTGATGAGAGGATCCCATCAAATGTAAATAAACAAAAAGAAAAGGCAAAGTGCATCTTTTTTTTCTTTGAACTTCTCTTTAATTAGATGCTCCTTGGAATGTAACCTGAGCTTTGCTCTTTTTCAGCTACCTGTTAAACCCCTACACTGTGATGTCTTGTGTGGCAAAGTCCACCTGTGCCATCAACAACTCTGTCATTGCATTCTTCATTTTAGCTACAATAAAAGGTAACACAGTGAAGAAAAAAGGGTTCTTTATGACTTTCCAGAAAGATTAGAAATGTAGCAAAAATTAAATCCAGGGGAAGATTTACAGATACGATTGCTATGGAGATCTCAGTGCAACGTAGCAGAAACAGGACTGGAACAAGTCCTGAATGAATTTGTGAGATCAAGAGACTTTATGGTCAAGTAAAAACTTACTTTCACCTCAGTGTACCTGGGAGTTTCATCTAAAAACTGACTCCTTTTCCTGGTTGGCTTCAAGTAGCCTTCTGTTCAGGAAGAAATGGGTCTGTGTATTGCAGGACATAAGAGTTCTGTTGCTCTTCTTTTGTATGTGAATATGCACTTAAGCGTCATAAACAATTTATTTTCAAAGCTTATCCTTGAACTTTTATTCAAAAGCAAGCATTTGCCTGCAGCTATTATTTGGCTTTCACTCACAGTTGTAAACATGGTTTGAAATGAACTAATTGAGCTTTGGGGAAGCAGAAGCAGTAACCAGAGACCCAGACCAGCCCAGTGGAGTAGATTATGTCAGAATCTGTCACTGTTTCGATCATTTTGTGCATAATGCCAGCTTTCTGTTTCTTTTATGACTCCCCAGTGCTAAAAGCTTTTAGCCTATATGATTTGCACTAGTCACTGACGTTTTAATGAGTTCTCTGCTGGATCAGAGGAAAGGTCAGTCTGATCTCTTGTGTCCAGCAGGGCCCAGACCCAGGCACTGCAAAAAAATGCTGATATAGATAGTTTTTATTAGTATTTCCAAAAGAAAGTTTTCCTATAATTATTGGCTAATTGTGTCAGGAGGTGTTTTCATTTAAAAGCATTTGCAATAGCAAACAAGTGGGATCTGTTCAGTTAAACTGATTTTTATCTGTTCACTGATACCCTAAGACCAATAGTTTGGTCATAGGCAAAGGCTGTCTCGTGGTTTCTCCCTGACTGGGAGTGTGGCAGTCTGGGGTTTAAGTGGGCAAAGAGGATATCAGGTTATGTCTGTGATTTCTGGGAATCACTTCTTTAGATCTGTGCTGAATTGAACACTGGATAAAATACAGGATAGGGAGGTTTCTGTCAGGAGAGTGCAGCTGAGGAGAGGCTCATCACCAGGTAACCCTGTATTTTCCCTTTCAGAGGAGGAAGCAGAGAGGAGCTCTTTGAGTGTTTGCTGTCAGCAGTGACAGCTGGCTCAATGCACTGAGTCAGGGCTCTTGCTGAGAGCTTGTCTTGTCTGAGCTCTATTTTTACAGAAGACTTCCATCAAGTCTATAGCTATAACCAGGCTACTGCACTGGGTGCTTGTATTTTTACTGTTTAACCTGACATCTTTTGGATGTTATTTGTGTTACTGGTAGTTGAGAAATGTGAGTACCCAACACTGAGACACCTCAAATAAAGCTGCCTCAATAAAGGCATTCATATTTATAAGATCACTTGGAAAAGCTGTGCCAATCCTTTCTGTGCCTCAGTTTTGGTATCAGTAAAGCAGAGCTAATGCTACTCCATTCCTTCAGCTGCAGACTTTGCATGCTCTCTTGCACAGAGCTTTGCTGAGGCCACAGCACATTCTGGTGATGAGGTTATCCAGCATGCCCAGTATGGCAGTTCTTACATACAGGTATGACTTAAGTGAATGCATTCCCGTGCATTAACAGCAGCCAGCATGGGCTTTATATAGACTGAATTATATGAATCTCCTTCTGTGTGTGAATGACAGGAAATATAAACCAGCCAGTGGCTCTTTCTTATGGAATGAGTCATTCTCCATTCAAAGTGTCATTAACAAGAGGACAGCCTCCAGGATATGTTCTGCTAAAAACTCCTTTAAGTGGTGTCCTGATATTTGGGAATCCCCTGCAGAGGGTTATGAGTTTCTTCCCATTTGGACTTCCTGTCTGTATGGCTGTTCATAGCAAAAGTTCCTTATAAATGAACCTTTTTTTTCTTTGCAGGTAGTGCCTTCCTCAGTGCTGTGTTTCTGGCCTTAGCAACATACCAGTCTCTCTACCCTCTCACACTGTTTGCTCCAGCACTGCTTTACCTTCTACAGGTAGGTGATTTCTAACTCTTGGTACCTGTTGTCTTCTTGTAGCTGTGCAGGGACAGTCCTGGCGAGGGGAGTCAGACAAGTGCAGAGTTTCAGAAAAAGTGACTCTCCTCAAGCCGTGGCAAATTTGAACCCTGAATGGGAATGCCTGTGTGTGGAGAGAAGGGAGCAGGAAGTCACCTACAGAACTGGGTGGTGTTTAGCTTGCCCAAAATAACTGCTGTTCTTTGTGTGGTGTGAGCAGCAATAAGGGGCTTAGACCCAGAGGAGTTTGAAAATGCTGGTTTGGGGTTTAATGGCAAAAGGCATGTTCTGGAAAGAGGCTGGTTGTCCTTTCTCCCTCTCCATTAACAAGACCCTGAATCCCACCAGGGCTGACCTTGCTAATTTTATCCTGCTATGGCAGCAAGGTGAGGCTGTGACGCCAGCAGAGGCTCAGCTCACTTCACAGATCACTTTGTGATAATTTTTGGTATTTGAAATGATTATGATTCTGAAATGCTGCTGTTGTGCATTTCACCAGTCTTTTTTGGTTGCTTCTGGTGGTGATTTTCATAGCTTATCTTCACTACTTAACTAGCCTGTTCTCAAATCTCTGAGCTTCCAGACAGAATGGGAGTCAGTTGTAATTCATTTTCTTTCTCTGACTGTCTGACATGAATGTCTCTTACTTTTTTTTCAGGAATTTTATTATTAGTAGTAAAGACTAAAGAGAAGAACTGCAGAGTTGGTGTTGCTTTTTCATTTGGTGATTTTTAGGAACATTTATATCTTTAAATCTTTGGTCTCGGTTGTTCTCTTTTAACTTTAGTCAAAGTAAGCTGGGAGTAAAGTGCAAGCATTGTACTTCACATTCACAAACAATAAGTGCTTTGATATGTGATTGCCTAATTTGCAGCCTTTAGAGGCAGTCATGTCAGTATGTGTCCTTTTATCTAAATTTGTAAATGAACTTTCCTGCATTCTTTGTACAGAACTAAATCACTTTTCTCCTGCTCTTTTCAATCTGTCCTGCCAAAAATTTTTTGGTGATGTTGCTTACATTGTCCCAGCAAGTGACATTAAACCCGCTCTGACTGAGAAAACCCAGTGAGCTTTACACAGCAGTCAGGGCAGGTTCTCTGCACATCTCCTGCCACTGCAAACCCCAGGGCCAAATGGAAAAACCACATCACTGACCTGGAGCTGCAGAATGCTGAGTGATTCCCAGAGGTGTTGGCCCCTGTGTATATTTGTCTGTACACAGGCACAGGGGACCTGGTGGAGTGAGATACCTGTTATGTTACATGACAAGGGCTTGAGGCTGACTTGTGACAAGGACATGTGGCAGTGGCAGGACTTTGAGGAAGCCAGCTTTCAGAGGGACTCCTTTGTGCTTAGGAGCTCAGTGGATGTCCTCTCTCCCTGACAGCAGCAGATCAGGAGTGCCAGGCCGAGTGGTGGTACCACAGGGTGGGGGTTCTGGAGCAGGGCTTTCGGTCCCCCTGGGCAGTGGGTTCGTGCAGGAGAAGACAGGCACGAGTGCAGTGCTGCAAACGTCTGAGGTACCAGTGCAGCTGTGCAGAGGGGTGTGTAAATCTTACACCTGTGCATGTGCTCACAGGAGTGACTCACTGCAAGCAGAAATGACCAGCTTCAAACACAGTTCTGGGAATATGTGCAATGTGTATGACTTAATTGGCCAGAGTGAAGAACAGCAAGCAAATTGTGCTTGGAAGCTGCTCCTTCAAGTGCCATAGTGCCAATGTTTGATGCTTTCTTTCATCAATTTAAAATGATGTTCTGAACACTCAGGCTTTCTTGTGGCTCTCTACCTGACGAGGTGCTTCTGTTTCTCTTTCAGCGTCAGTTCATACCTATCAAACTGAAAAGCAAAAGTTTCTGGCTCTACACCATGCAGTATGCATCCCTGTACCTGTGCAGCCTCGTGGTGATCATCTGCCTCTCCTTCTTCCTGCTCAACTCCTGGGATTTTATCCCATCTGTTTATGGGTTTATGTAAGTATAAGGATTCTTACTGATAGTTTTCTGTCTGGCCCCACCCAGGTTGTTTCTTGCCCACCACACACAAGAGTGTGCTTGACCCAGGAAGTGTGGGGTCTGTGATTTACTGGCAATGCAAGAAAAGAAAGAATATGTGGAGGAAAGCAGCCATTAGCCAACTCCAACTTCTGTTAAATAACAGCAAAAATTAAAGACAGGAGCAGTTTGCCACTGACTGAGTGACTGGAAATGGGTTTGATTGTTGAGCTACTGTGGCTGTGAAATACTACTCTCTGGAGAAATGTCTGCTTGAGAATGGTTTAAATCCTGCTGGGACATCAGGAAGGATTCCTCAGCAGGATTTAAACCTGCTCTCCACCTTTTCATCCATTTGGTTTCTCTTTCATGGATTTACAATTTAGGTCCTCCATGCAGTAGCACACAATGGTAATTAATGCAGCAGAAGCAGGGCAGTGAAAAACGTCCATTAAAAAATTTACCATGACTTTCTTTTCAAATTTCAGCCTTTCTGTTCCAGACCTGACACCCAATATTGGACTTTTCTGGTACTTCTTTGCAGAGATGTTTGAACACTTCAGTCTTTTCTTTGTATGTGTGTTTCAAATCAATGTGTTCTTCTACACCATTCCCTTGGCAATAAAGTTAAAGTAAGTATGAGTGTGTTTCTTTGCTACTTCTTTTACTCTTAAGTTTTCTAGTGGAAGCTTCTACAGCTGAAGTCAGATGTCTTGATCTACGAGCTTGAAAAAGATTTTTAACAGGGCCTGGTGTCCTCATTTCCCATCGTTTCAGCTCTGTTCCTCTTAAGTAGAGTGACTTGGGCTCTGCAGTGGAACTCTGTTGCAAGCATCAGGAGAGGCAGCAGAAATGGAGGCTGTAGAAGTGCCTGCTCCCTGCCAGCATAAGCCAGTGTAGTCAGAAAGCTGGAACTTCAAGCACTTCATTGTCAGAAAAAAAGTGGGAACTTGGGGACTTTGCTAGCTGAGTTCACTGACTTCTTTCTGATAAAAACACCCATTAACACACCTGCATTCTCAGTGAGCTTGTCTTTTGGCTTGCACTGGATAGATCAGGTGTCCCAGAGGGATAACTATGGGCTTTGGGCTTCTCCAAATTGCCATCAGAGGGCAGGTGCTAATTGCTTCTGGGGAATAAGGCAGAGCTGGGGGAGGCACAGTGCAGATGACCATTGTGCAGGGTGTAAATGTGTGCTGAGGGAGGCCCGAGGGCTGTGGCAGATGTGCCTCCCCTGACGCTGCTGCTCTGCAGGGCAGCTCTGTCCACCCCCCCAGCCTTCGGAGCCTAGTCTGGAGAGAACAGGGCTGGAGGAGCCTCTTCGAGCCTGTCCTGCAGCACATCTGTGCCCTTGCTGATATTTATTTGCAGTTTCCAGAGGCCCTACTGCATGCTCTTAGCCTTTGTTTGTTTTGCCTTCCAGGGAGCACCCTGTGTTCTTCATGTTTGTCCAGCTCGCCATCATTTCTATCTTCAAGTCCTATCCCACCGTGGGAGACGTTGCACTGTACATGGCCTTCCTGCCCGTCTGGAGCCACCTTTACAGATGTAAGTTCTTTGTGCTTGATAATTCTTTATCTGCAATGGGGAAAGGCCTGTCCAATGATTAAATTAAATGGTCACCACTAAACCAAACCAGACCCAAGTTCATAGGCTCTCATGACCTCCATGGGGTGCCTAGGAGGAGGCTGGATTTTGGAGGTTTTTTTCCTCTGCTGATACAGTCCCTAACATTTCTTTAGGACTAGGGTTGAAATTGGTCAAGGAGGGAATTTTCACTGGTACCTTATCTTCCCCCTCTCTCCATCTTGGTCTGAAGATTAACTTTTTAATAAGAACTTTTTACAGTCCTGCATCCTCCAGATGCTTCACTCCCATTTAAGGCTGTGTAATTTGAACAGTGCTCCTGCAGTTGTCAGTCCCCCAGCCTTAAAATGCTGGACCTTGCAGTTGTGCTTTGTTTTGAATCTGCTTTTTTGCTTAGAGTGAAAGTAACTGAATTACTCCAAGCAATTGTCCAATCTTTCTTAAATGCTTCGAAGAGACCCTCCTTAGCTCTTGAAATCACATAGAGCTTCCTGTGGATTCTTAGGCTCAGTCTATAGAACCTGCTTCCATAGGGAGGTTTGGAAGTGGTGTGTTTTTCTTGGCATTTCTTGCTTAAACCAACTGCTTTGACCAACGCTGCCAGGTTGTCCAGGCCTTTCACTGCAGCCTTCTCCAGGCCAGGCCAAGTGTGTTCATGGACAGCTCACCTGCTTGTTGTAGGAGACTTAGTCAGGAGTCAGGAGACCTGGAGACCAACTGCTCTGTGGGTTTCAGACTCAGGAGAGCTGAGGCCAAAGCAGCTGTGATCAAACAGGGCAGGAATCCCCAGGCTGGCCCTGAGCACATCACAGCTGTAGCAGGTGATGAACTTCTGAGAAGTCCTTGTTCAGTGTAGATCAGTGGCACATTCCAAGCATGCAGTCAGAGGGCAGTCATCTGTCACATGCTCCCACCCCAAAGTGTGTGAACAGACCTACTGAACAAGAGGTTTAGAATAGGTGGGAAGAGGTTTGGATGTGACAATGCTCTTAAAACATCAGCTGTCCTCAGCTGCAGAGTGATGGGCATAGGCTGGGCTGCAGCCAAGCACAGCAGCACAAGTGCCAGGATGGATTACGGCGCTGCTACCGAAGGACAGGCAAAAGCACTTCACAGAAAAGGAAACCTCTCCTGCCCTGGTAGTTCCCAGCTCTTTTAGACAAAGTTGTGCTTGGTTTTTGTCCACCTGGCACATACTCAGGCAGACTGCTGGATTCTTGCACTTCCCGAGGTCATGTGTCTGTCAGTGCATTTGGCCTGTATGAGTTTCTTCCTTTTGTGGTGCTTTCATTTCCTTGCCACCTCCCAAGTATCTTTTCCTATAACCCACAGATTCATTTTTTCCTTTGTCATTAGCTTGATGAGGCAAGGGATTAAAGTGCTCTGCTCCCCAAACTGGGATGCTGCTGGAAAGGCCCCTTTGCAGGCTGCTGGTTGCTGTAGTGTAGGTACCAAAGAACCAAAGTCATCCAAGAAAGAATGTTTGGAAGCAGGGCCGAGAAGGAAGAGCTACAAATGGAGATTTCACACTGCAGCAAAGGCAGAAGTATTTATTTTGAAGGGGAAATATAGTGGATTTCTTATAACCACTATCCAGGAAGTTACTAAAGCAACCTGTGAAAGGTTGTTGGAGGGAAGTATGTCTTGGCAAAGTGCCTCTGACCCCCTGCACACACCCTAAGTACTGTTGCTGGTTGTCTGACCATGGCTGCTCAGTAATACATTATTTTAACAGCTGGTTTTCTTTTGCAGTCCTCCGGAACATCTTCATCCTGTCATGTGTGCTCATTTTCTGCTCCTTCCTGTTCCCTGTTCTGTGGCATCTGTGGATTTATGCAGGAAGTGCCAACTCCAATTTTTATTATGCCATCACATTGACTTTCAACGTAGGGCAGGTCAGTAGAGTGAGGCAAATGAAGCTGCCCTGTGAGCTGGCTGCTGGATGGGGTGGCCTGTCAGCAGCAGTGAATTCTGCAGGATGGGGCTGGCTCTCTGCATCCTGTGTGGTCCTGCATTGCAGCTTCCTGGCTCTCCTCCTGGATTCTGCCTGTTCCTCAGCCCCTGGCACACTAATGGAAAGAGTTCTTGTGGTGTTTGAGCTGTGGCTTAACAATCCAAGCCGGCTGACTGCAGGTTCTGTGCTCTGTTGCTGATGGCTGAGGAAAAGCATCTCAGTGTGGCAGGACCAAGCACAAGTGAATGGAGAAGGGGAGCTAAGAGAGGGAATGGAAAAACCTCAGGGCTGTAGCAGTGGGGCCAGAAAACAGACAAATGAGACCTGCCCATGCACAGGGACATGGCACCATCACTCTTTTTCTGAGATGTGGCGGCACGTGCAGGGTGCCAGTGATGCCAGGACTTGCTCTCCCTGCCTTGCCTGAGGCCATTCTGGATACATGACTTCCAGTGGCCTTAGGGAAAGCAGAGCTTAGCACCCTTGAAGGGTGGAACTCAGTGTACACAGGTGCTACAACCTTTTGTAAGTCCTTCCTCTTCTCTGTGCTGCTTGTCATATACCTGAGCCCTGGGGCAGTTTAACATGGGGGTGAGCAGAATGTTTATGTTAAAGTTGACTTTATTTTGAATGTGCCTGAGCCATTTATGCTTGTCTGCTTCTCCTAAAGCCAGGGGAACACTTTGACCAGGGGCATAAAATCACCTACTCTTACCCTTGATTAATGGGGAAAATACTCATTTGGTAAAACCAAAAGAGACTGCACAGGATGAGAGGGAGAATAGAGATTCTGGGAGTGGTTCATTACATGTCCTGCTATGGAATGAAAGGAATAGTAAAACTTTAATTAGACATGGCAGGTGTTGATATTTCAAGAGGATTTTATCTCCTACCTGAGAAAGTCATAGCAGATCCTGCCAGGTCTTGTGCTCTGTGTAAATGCAGACAGCAAAAATTTCTTGTCTGATTTCCTTGTGAGAAAGACCTAGCCCTCATCCCCATGCACCTCAGCTCTTTCTTTTCTATCTGCAGAGAAGTTAGTTCAAGGTAAAGTCACCTGCACTGACAGAGCCTGTCAGCAGTTCAGCAAAGCAAGCAGATCCTGGCTGTTTCCCTGGGTCTGTTCTCCTTCACGCTTTCTCCCCTAACCTCAGCAGTCTGCAGCCCTGTTTCTCTTGGCCCCGGTCTCCACCTGGCCCTCATCCCCTCCTGTCCTGCCACTGAGCCTCTGCAGCAGCTGCTGTGTTTTTCTGTGCTGTATTGCACAGTAACCCAGGCAGGCTTTGACTGTCCTCCCTCTGTGCACTTAGCACTGCCACGTACTTCAGGTGCCATAGTGCCAAAGCGATGCTTTAAGTGGCATCTGCACACTAGGACACGAGGACAATGCCTACCAGCTCAGGCTGGCACTGAAACAGTTTTCTACTCCAGTTATGTGCTTCTGTTTCCAAATGGAGGAGAGCAGCAGTCCTGGGGGAAGGTCACTCTGCAAGAGGCTAAGGGATGGATGGCACTACTGAGCCAGCAGGTCCCTGCCACAGCCCAGCCTGCCCCAGCCGAGGCAGTTTCCCAAGGTGGCAGCTTTAGAGAATCCACTGTCGCCCATTCCTGCAGTTTCAAGGCCCCCAGGTGTGGGAACAGTCCCACTGTGTGCCTCAGTACAACCAAAGTTGTCCTGGCTGGGAGCTGAGTGGCTGGAAAGTGCCCAGTAGGAAAGGCCCTGGGGGTGCTGATCTACAGCAGCTGAACAAGAGCCTGGTGTGGCCAGGTGGGCAAGAGGCCAAGGGCACCTGGCCTGTACCAGCCATGGTGTGGCAGCAGGACCAGGGCAGTGACTGTCCCCTGTGCTGGGCACTGGTGAGGCACCTCAAGTGCTGTGTCCAGTTCCGGGCACCTCCATTCAGGAAGGCCACTGAGGGGCTGGAGCATGTCCAGAGAAGGGAACAGAGCAGCAGGAGCAGCTGAGGGAGCTGGGAAAGGGGCTCAGCCTGGAGCAAAGGAGGCTCAGGGGGGACCTTGTGGCTCTGCACAACTCCCTGACAGGAGGGGGCAGCCAGGGGTGTCGGGCTCTGCTCCCAGGGAACAGGGACAGGAGGAGAGGGAATGGCCTCAAGGTGGGCCAGGGGAGGTTCAGGTTGGACACCAGGAGGAATTTCCTTCTGGAAAGGGTGGTCAGGCCTTGGAAGGGGCTGCCCAGGGAGGTGGCAGAGTCCCATTCCTAGAGGTGTCCAGGGAATGCCTGGACATGGCACTCACGTGGGTGACAAGGTGCGGATCAGTCAAAGGTTGGACTCAGTGGTCTCAGAGGTCTTTTCCAACTGAAATGACCCTGTGATTCTGGGACAGCCCTTGGACAGGAGTCCTATGGGTGCAGCTGAGATGGTGTGTGCAGCTGTGGCACAGCTGGAGCTGCCACTATCACACATTTTGGCCAGTTCATGGAGCTGCTGTATGTGAGCCTCCCTTGGCTTAACACAGCGAGGGGGTGGAGGTGTTCCCAAGGTCACAGTGGCTCCTCCAGCAGCATGTGCTGAACAGGCCAGGAACTGCTTAACCCCCGACGGGGTCTGTCACCAACACGTGTCTCTCTTTATTCCTGGCTCTGAAGCACCACTGATGTGTCTGAACATCTCACTCCACAGATCCTGCTCATCTCGGATTATTTCTATGCCTTCCTTCGGCGGGAATACTACCTCACTCACGGACTCCACTTGACAAGGCAGGATGGGACAGAGGCCATGCTGGTTTTGAAATAAGGACTGTACCACCATTTCCTGGGACATGGGCCACTCTGAGGAACGTGCAAAGCTTGGGGTACATGGGGTGGGTGGGGAAGGTTCCCTGAATGAGGTCTGACTTTGGGAATGATACCTCCTGAAAGAAAGGGCTGAGGTTCTGGGAATACCCCCCTGAGCTGCAGGCTCAGCACAGAGACTGTCAGAGCTGCAGTGCCTCCACCCTCAGCTGTACTTTTCACTTTGACCTCAGCCATCAGCTCTTGGCAGTCCAGCAGGAACAAGAGTGTCTGAGCTAAACCCAGGGCTGGAGCTCAGACCATGAACTGTTTTCCACCACTGCATCTTGGGGATGTTTGCTTCTCCTGGGATCTTCCCCTTCACTGCTTTGACCAGTAACACTGCTTGGCACGAGGCAATCTCTGGGTACCTGGTGCCCCAGCCCTGGCTGCAGATTCCATTTCTTGGTGGTTCTGCTGTTAAGGGATTTGGAAGAATCCCATGTGCTCGGCTGGGAGTGACCTGGCTCCCACTCCCACTCCAGTAGGTGCTGTGAAAGAGTTGGGTGACCAAGGGTGATGACCTTAGAGGACTGCTGGAGCTGCTGCCACATGTGGTGACCTCAGCACTCAAACACAAGTAAGAACCAGAACTGGGATGGGATCAGGAGCAGGGTGGGTACCAGGTAACTGCTCTGTCCCATTGGAGCAACACAGCTATGCCAGGAGCTGCACAGAGGCATTGCAGGTCTCAGAAGGAATACTGCTGAGGAGATGGACTCCCACTGCTCCCAGTTTCTGTTGGGTGACAAAGCCTGGCAGTGCTGGGCTCGCGCTGTGCTGCTGTGATCACTTGGGGCAGCAGCCGGGACCAGGAGGTGTCACAATCTCCCTGTAAGGCCTCAGACCAAATCCAGGAGGAGCCTCAGCCACTGCTGTTACGGAGTTGTTCCACAGCTGCTTATCACTACTGGATGTGCACTTGTCTGTCACCCCTGAGCTGCTCAGTGCTGGGCTCATGGCTGTGCACAGGCGCTCCCTTAAATCAGCTCGCCTGCTCCCCCCCACTCCTCTGTGTGCTCAGGCCTGCTCTCCTTGGAGCTGCTGCTGCTCCCCCCTGAATGTGACACTCTGGGGTGAAGCCACCAGCTCTGCTGGCTGCGTGGTGGCACTGAGACACGGTGACCACAGCGTGACAGCCACCTCCAGCATCACCACTGCTCCCAAGGGACGGCCAAAGGGTTGGGAGCGTGACATGGAAACCAAACTGCGCCTGGTACCGAGCAGCTGAGAGCTGGATGTGCCCAGGCAGGTGTGTAAGCAGATCTTTCTTTGCGGACAATTCAAACGTTTGCCTTACTGCACCGCTGTCAGCGCTTTGCGGGTGGAGGCGCGCCCAGCCCAGCCCAGCCCAGCCCAGGCCAGCCCCGGCCCGGGGCAGCCCCGCGGGGCCCAGGGGCCGGCGGGGCAGGCCAGGAACATAATAAACTGTGCAAGTTTTGGACACCGTGTGCTCTGTGGCTGTGGGGGCTGGAGGGTGAGGGAGGTGTGGGAGGCGCTGAGAGTCACAGGGCGGGGGTAGGAGGGGATTTGAAAGCAAACACGGGTTGGGGGCAGAAGCAAGGACCAAAAAGGAAACCGGGGTTTGGGGCAGGCTGAACCAGCCCGGCTTTAGGGGAGGCCGGGTCTGTGCAGGTAACCAGGCAGCGGTGTAAGAGACTAACTGAGAGGGGTTATGGGGGCTGCTCATTTTACAGCCCCTCTTTCCACAAAGCCAACAATAATTCACCATGAGGAGAGGGATGGTGACGGGGGGCGGCGGGGCTGAGCTGAGGGCTGCTGTCCCTCTCCTCTGCAGCCGCTGGGTTTGTTCCTGGGGCTGTGCCCACTCCCAGCCCCCTGGGCTGGGTCTGCCTGGGTCTCCTGAAGGAGCGAGTCCCAAATTTGGACTCAAGCAGTCCCCAGGAAGGTAGTGGGGTGAGCACTGGGGCAGGGGAGGAGCAAGGGCAGAGGCATGAGCAGGGACAGGGGCAGGTGCAGTGTCAAGGATGCGGACAGAATGAGGGTCGGGGTATGGACAGGGCCGGGGCAGGGCTTGCCATGCTAAGGCAGCTCAGGCTGGGACTGACCTGGGTCCCAGAGAAAGTCTTTGGGGCCACCAGAACCATCTGGTCCCTACCAAGTGTTGCCAGTGACCAAATGCCACCTGTGCCAGGCACCAGGAACCCCCACACTCTGACTGCCATCAAGGGCTGGTGGGCACAACAGAGCTGATACCCACCAGGACTGACAGGGCTGCAATGGGCCTTGCTATGGAGATGAGGAACAACCCAAAACGCCTGCAGTGGGCCCAGGGCCTGGGCTAGACATCAAGGCCATCGTGCCGCCACACAAGGCACGCAGGAAGTCCTGGGTTGGCATAAATGGAGCATTGTTGCACTTGGACCCACAGGCTGGGTGGTTTGGGGGTGACATCAGTGAGGGGGCCACACTGGGCACTGCCCCTCTTCCCTGATTTGCAGGGGCTTCTCCAGAGGCAGTTGAGGCTGGCGGGTCCCTGCCTCAGCTGCCAGTCCCAAATTGGCTCTCTGGGAGTGAGGGAGGTGCCACCAGGGCCTCCTGTACTGGGTTTGTGTGGCCAGGTTTTGGTAGTGGGGTGGCTACAGGGGTGGCTTCTGTGAGAAGCTGCTGGAAACTTCCCCTGTGTCCAGCAAAGCCAACTCCAGACAGCTCCAGGATGGACCCACTGCTGGGGCTGGAGCTGCTCCAGGAGCTGGAGCTGAGATTCCCTTGGGATTCTGTGGGGAAGCCCATGGGGAGGCAGCTGTGGCCCTGCAGCCCATGGAGGGCACGGGGGTGCAGAGATCCACCTGCAGCCCCTGGAGGAGCCCACACCAGAGCAGGGGGAGGACTCCAATTCTTCTCCCTGAGCAGCAGCAGAAGCGACAGGTGATAACCCCCACTCCACATCTCCCTGCACTGCTGGAGGGGAGGTGGCAGGGCTGGGAAAGACGGAGGTGTGGGGAAGGTGGTTTTAAGGTGTTATTTTACTTGTCATTATCCTGCTCTGATTTTG
Source organism: Corvus kubaryi (assembly GCF_017639235.1). Classification (NCBI taxonomy): domain Eukaryota; kingdom Metazoa; phylum Chordata; class Aves; order Passeriformes; family Corvidae; genus Corvus; species Corvus kubaryi. Next base: position 577,621 of record NW_024581041.1, read on the forward strand.
TTAGCAATAAATTCAGTTAATATCTCTAATTCGAGTCTGTTTTGCCCTGACAGTATTTGATGAGGGATCTCACCTGGTCCTTATCTCAGCTCATGAACATTTTGCTGTATTTTCTCTGCCCTGCCCAGCTGTGGAGGGCAGTGAGAGAGGCTTTGGTGGGTGCCTGGTGTCCAGCCAGGGTCACCCTACCACAGAGGTGTTGGCAGTTGCTACAACCATTGCAACAGTTGTGTTGCAAAGAGCAACTCGGCACGACCTGCCCTGGTGATGCCAAAACAAGGGCACCTCGTGGCCTCAGGGCTCGCCGCTTGGTTCCAGGCGATAGCCGGGGTGCAAAAGAGGTGGCAGCCCCCGGCCACCAAGCACTTGGCTGGAGGGGGATGCCTGCCCACGCATCCCAGCACGGGGGGGCACGTCCTGGACCCCCACGAGCCGGGACAGGCTGCTGGTATCCACACCCACCCTGTCACGCACCGATGGCCAGGGAGGGGCCGGCGCGGCTGAACATTAACCCCGGGGCGGTGGCCAGGGCTCGCCGGCGGCGCGGTCCCAGCACCTGCAATGAGGGGGCTCCGAGCCCGCTACCAGCTCCTGGTAGGTCCGGGGTGGCAGGGTCCCACATGGCAGCGGGGAATGAGCTCTGGGGCAGCGCTGGGAGGCACCAGCCTGGCTGGACACGGGGCTGGACAGACAGAGGGGGGATGCCCTGGGGAGAGTGAGGTGCTGGGGAGGTGCGGAGGGTGACGGGCACGCGTGGGACCTGCCCCTGCAGCCCGCTGCCTCTCGAGGATCCAGGGACCCCGGGGCAGATCTCCTGCCATCCGGGGCTGCACTCGCTCATCCCTCTTGCCCCCTCAGGGTGGTGGGCCGGGAATTGCTGCCCACCTGCCCTTGGGCAGGAGCTGCACCCACAGCCATCCTGAGCACGTGGCTGGCTGAGACACTTGTCACCAGCGGCCACCAGGACCGCGGCACCTCCCTGACCCCTTCCACGCTGCGGCGTCAGCCTGGCCGTGGGCAAAGAGGGAGAACGCAAGGCTTCACCCCTTCTTCCGGGGCTGCAGTTGTAGAAGCCTTCCCTGCCTTCTCTTCCTCCTCCTCCTCCACCCCTTCCTCCCCGTCGGGTGGCCATACATCCTTGAAGTTCCGTGTGCAGCGGTGGCACGGCCTGGCGGGGTGCCAGGGCATGGCAGGCATGGCACGGCATGGCACGGCATGGCGGGGTGCCAGGGCATGGCAGGCATGGCACGGCATGGCACGGCGCCTGGGCTGTGCTCAGGAGCTGGGCTGTAGGCTCAGCCTCGCGCCCGTTCCCGCGGACTTCGGGCCCCTTCTCCCAACCCCTGGACGGAGGATGGGAGACGCCCCTCGCTGGGGTTCGGGAGCTGCTGCTCCCTGTGGCCCGCAGGGATGCTCACCTGCCGCTGCCCGCAGCCCGACCAGGACGAAGACCTGCCCGTGGGATGCGAGGACCCAGCTGGAGAGGGGCAGCGGGGCTGGGAGGGAGCCCCAGCAGCAGCCGAGGAGGAGCCCTGCAGGCTGGTGCTGAGCACACCCAGCAGCATCCTGCGGGACAGGGAGATCGACGAGGTGAGGCACCCTCCGGCCTGCACAGGGACCCCACCCTCCTGCTCATCTGCCCCACCCACAGCCATGACCACCGTCCTACCAGGAACTGGTCCAGTGTGAGGCCAGATGGGTGACATCCCCCTGTGCCTGGGGACGGTCACCTCAGCAGCACCCCTTGGGGGGAAGGATGCTTGGGGAGCCATCTCAGAAGGGTTTGCAGGGTGAGGACGCTTGAGGGAAGTATCCGAGGACACTGCTGGGAGGGGCGGGGGCTGGAGGAGACCCCTTCGGGAGCATGTTGAGGGGGAGGGTGCTTGGGACCACCTCTCGGAAGGATGCTCAGGTGGGTCTCTTGGGAGGATGCTTGGAGGAATGATGTGTGGGACCACCTCTCGGGAGGACTCTGGATGAGATCTCTCGTGTTTGTGCTGAGGGGCAGGGGAGGATGCTCAGCCGGTCAGCACAGACTGAAGCCACTGTGCCCCAGCTGGGCCCCCAGCTGCCCCCCCGGCTGACGCAGCAGCCCTGGCACCTGCTCTACTCCACGGGGCGGGACGGCTTCAGCCTGCGGACGCTCTACCGGAGCGGGGCCCGGCCGGACTCCCCGGCCCTGCTGCTCGTCAGGGACACGGAGGCGCAGGTACGGCCGTGCCCTCCCCGGCCCGGCTGCCCGGTGTCGCACGGGGCCTGGGCACCTCCTCGCTCCGCCGGCAGGAGGGGACACGTCCCGGCGCTGGGAGCCCCCCCGAACACCGCGCCGTGAGTCTCCCCCTTCTGCCTCCCCAGGCCTTCGGTGCCTTCTCCGCCAGCGCCATTCGCAGCAGCAGCGGCTTCTACGGCACGGGGGAGACCTTCCTCTTCTCCTTCTGCCCCGAGCTGAAGGTGGGGGCTGCAGACTGCCAGCTGTGGGGCACCCCGGGATGGGGGCTGGCCATGTCCCGAGTACCCGGCCCCGCCTGGGGGTCCCCGTGATGCTGGGGGGATCTGGGGTGACGGGGCTGCTCCTTGGCCGGACGTGGGGACAGCAGCCGGGGGACCCTGTTGGCAGCAGCCCCCCAGGTTTGTCCAGGGCCGGGGGGGAAGGCAGATCCCAGGCAGCGTGCGGGGAGGGAGGCTTCGGGAGGGGGACCCTGCCCCTCTGGGTCTCCCCGGGTTCCCTTCACATGGCAGGGCGGTCGCAGCCCAGCGCTGGGCTGGCGGAACGTGGAGGCAGCCACTTCTCTGGCAGCGCGTGGTGGCAGCTCTCCCCTGGCAGGGCCCACAGGGCTGTTGGCAGGGATGGATCAGAACCACGGACTCGGCCAGGTCTTCTGGAGACGTGGAACACGGAGGTGCCCGAGCAGAGCCAGCTTGGCTCAGCAGCCCCCAGCTGGTCCTCGCAGGACAGGGACAGGAATGGGGATGGGGACGCTGTGCCCCAGCTCACGGTCTCGACTGAGTGCTGTCCCCACGCAGGTGTTCAGGTGGACGGGCAAGAACGACCTCTTCGTGAATGGAGATGTGAATCTGCTGATGGTCGGTGGGGGCAGGTAGGAACTGCGCCGGCAACTTCAGCCGCTCAGAGGGCCACCAGCCCCGATGGCCATCAGAGCCATCACGGGAACCCAGGCTGCCCCGTGGAGCTGGGTTCAGGCACGTGGTGATGGTCTGAACCCCAAAACACCGGCACCGGTTGTCCAGCGGCACTGGCCCTTTCATTCCCTAACCCTACTGCCTGCTGGCAGGGCTGCCGCTCCCTGCCCGCTCCCTGCCCCGCTCTCTGCCCGTTCCCTGCCCGCTCTCTTCCCGCTC
>NW_024581041.1:585980-651882 GCF_017639235.1 Corvus kubaryi
CTGGGGGAGGCTGGAGGCACCTCTGGAGGTCACCTTGCCCAGCCCCCCTGCTCCGTCAGGGCCACCCAGAGCCGGCTGCCCAGGATGTGTCCAGGTGACTTTTGAGTCTCTCCAGGGATGGAGACTCCACCACCTCCCCGGGCACCTGCAGCAGTGCTCGGCCACCCTCCCAGTGCAGAAGTGTGTCCTGAGCTCGGAGGGCCCCTCCTATGTGTCAGTCTGTGCCCGTGGCTCCTGGGGCTGTCCCTGGCCCCATCCCCTCTGCAGCCTCCCCCCGGGTATTTGTCCACAGGGAGGAGATGCCCTGAGCCTGCTCTGCTCCAGGCTGGGCAGTCGCAGCTCTCTCAGCCTCTCCTCATGGCAGAGATGCTGCAGTCCCTCCATCACCTTGATGGCCCTGTGCTGGACTGTCTCCAGTCTGTCCCTGTCTCCTGTACTGGGCAGCCCAGCTCTGGGCCCAGCACTCCAGGGCTGCCCTCACTGGTGTGGAGCAGAGCAGAAGGGTTCTGTACCTGCTGACAATACTCAGTCTAAGGCAGCCCAGGACACCACTGGAACACTTGGCTGAAAGAGCAGGTGTTGTCCATTTGTTGGCTCACGATGGGTGGTCTCAACACATCCTGGTGCAGGAAATGACCCTTCTCAGATGCAGGACATTGCACTTCCTCTTGGTGATCGTCAGGAGGTTCCTGTCAGACCCTCTCTGCAGCCTGGTAAGATCCCTCTGGATGCAGCACATCCCTCTGGAGTACCAGCCACACCCCCCCATCTGCAAACGTGCTGAGGGTGGACCCTGTCCACCAGTAAAGGACCTCTGGAACTGGCCCCAGCACCACCCCTGGCACAAGACTTGTGCTGCTGATAACCACACTCAGAACCCAGCCCTGCAGCCAGGCTTTAGTCCAGCCCTGCCTGCTCACCCAAACCCTGCTGGGCAGCTCACTGAGGCTGCCAACACCACTGCTCTCCCCTCAGCCCCTGGCACAGGCATCTCAGCAGAGGTGACCAGGCTGGTCAGGCATGACCTCCCCTTCCCTTCCCCTCCCCAGCAGCTGCAGCAGCATCTCAAGCTTCCCTGGCCCCTGGAGGTGGCCGCTCTCCAGGGCATGGCAAGGGCCAGGTGGCTCCATGGTGGGATCCTCCCTGAGCCCCGGCCCCGCTGTGCCAACCCCACTGCCCACGAGGAGATGTGAACCCAGAACCTCTTCCCAGAGGGAAGCTCTTCCACCAGCAGCAGGTAGGAACACCTTGACCATTTTTAGTAAAGGCCACACACTGCAATTCTTTAAAAGAATAGTAAAATCATAGTTTATAAATTTATTCTTCAGAGAGGCTCAGATGAACATGTTGAGAAAAGAAATGCTCTCAGAACTTAATGTTAAGTATAAACTTTTGATTTAACATAAGCAAAAGATCTTTCCCAAGTATAAAGTGCACAGTTAGTAACAAATTCAAAACAAACCAAATCAACAATAACAAAATTATATCAAAATTATATTAAGCAAACAAGGGATATAAATGTCTTCAGTATAAGATATTGTTTCTTGAAATTTTTTAAAAGCTTTTAAAGAGGTCACAAATCCTTGTAACAGTTACCTGGTTCCCCTGCAGGTCTGAAATACTGTTAGACAGGAACACCAGAGGTTACACATTCAGACACGTGAGCACAGATACATAAGCAGCAGCAGAAGTACATGGATACCCATTCTCCCTCCCTCTGTCTAACAGCATCAGTTCCCAGGATAAAAAGGGCGAAAGAGACATGACAGGAGTTCTGGAGTTCTCTCACAGCACCTTCCCACTGGGTTATTTTTCAGAACCTACCCTGGCCACCCACACCTGACTGCCTGAGCCAGATGCTCAACACCTCTCTCTCCACTCCACATATAAAGGCCACAGATCGCTCCAATTCCTGAGCATTACTGAACCTTTTACTTTGCGTTTTTAGTTTTGTGGTCAGACTCTTTCAAGCTTTGAGGTTTCATGTACAGAAAGCAGCCTTCCTCTTAGACCTGAGTAAAAGATGAGAGGAAAATTGTCTTCCTCGGTCATGTGTTCAACAGGACGGACATTCAGAACACTCACACCAGTACTGCCAGTACAGGAAAACCATAAGAACCCTCACAGATCTACAAGAGACAGAAAAATGACACAGGGACGGCCATGAGACCCAGGAGAACAGGGCAGGGATACAAGAATGGAGGGATTTCTGATGAGCCTGTCTGCCCAGAACAGTGTACAGCAGAGCCAAGGCAGAACCCTGTTGGCACTGCCCCCTCTGCACACCTGTGCCCTGGCAAACACCTGGGCAGCTAGGCTGTCCTGCAACCACTCACACCACAGGCCTCCTGAGCAGTCTTTGCAGGACAGACAGTAAAAAATATAACATTCTATGTATCAAAAATACACAATAAAACAATAAAAGGCTGCATGGCACTGCAATGCATTGTTACTTCAATAAAAATTGTGGTCACTTGCAGCAAGAGGCGTGCATCAGCTTTTTGAATACCAGAAAAATAATCTTTGATTATCAAGAGATTCCCCTCTCCCTTCCTTTTTTTTGCCTGAAATTAATTTTGCTAATTTTGAAGATGCCACCTTTGGTAATTTCTTCTTCACCCCACTGTATTTTCAGAAGTGTACTTATCCCCCTCTTCCTCAGACACTAAGAAAACCCCAACCCCCCCCCCCCAAAAACTGCATCAAACCTGGGCTGGGATTTTTTCTGCTAAATCATGCAACAGCACAGTTAAGGAAGGGATCAGGACGAGACGGAGCAATAAAATCTTGTAATAACAATGAATTGCAATTTTTAAAGTTACTCTTGCTACACAGTGCCAATACATTCAAAAACAAATGAGAACTGAGTTTATTCTCTTGTAATAAGTTGTTTCTTAGAATTCCATCTGGACTATGCACTTTAGGTATCTACATTAAAACATTCTGTACTGTAAAATGCATTCTGCATTGTTCTGTGAATTCTTCCAGTCCGTCCAACCAGCTTTTAGAAGAGTTGATGCTCAAATTTACTCATCTTCTGAGGAAGCAGACTGAATAGTGCCAAAAAGAAACGTGTTACTCATCAAAAGGAAGCCTTTGTCTGCAGCTGGGTTCTGAGGCTCTTGTGTGTTCATCATCTGTCATGTTATTCCAGGTTTTCTTCATTGGAGTTAGATGAGGGGCAACAACATCACTATCCTAGTATTAAAAGTCAGGAAACACTAATGATGGTAACATTCACTTTTGTTTTCCATTCTAAAGCAGAGGAAAAGCAGCTCACTCTCAGGTTTAACAGGAAAAAGTCAATCCAAGGTCCCAGAATCTTTGTAAATTAATAAACACTCATGACTGTATATCCCAGGGGTGGAAACTGATTGCAGTCAGTGGTGGGGAGACAAAAGTGCCCTGCCTACCTGAGGAGGCATCACCATTGGCAGTCCAGTTCTTCCTAAATTATTACCAGAAAACCTGGAAAGTCAACTGGCTGTATCCTGGCCACTGGCCTACAAACAGAAACACTAGAATGCTTCCTCTGACTTCACCACAATACCTCATTAACACTGCTGCAGTTGAGCTACCCTTGGTGCTGGGATGTGCCTTGCACTGTCTAAAACAAGCAAGGTTGGTACAGCAGCTGGTCTGAGGCAGTGGGGCTCATCCCAGTCAGATACAGGTGTTAATCTGTGCTCAGGCATTGCCAACACAGACCATCAGCTGCCTAAGCTCAGAAATCAGCTGGTGAGATGCACATTGCTGTGCTCTGCAGCACGCCAGGCCCTGCAGGGTGGATGTGCCTGAGCCAGAACAATGTGCTTACAGGACACAACCACACTCTACAATGAGGGAGAGCTGTTGCTTGATCCATTGGTATAAAGGCCCTTCTAATATTAACTGCTCTAAAAGACAGGTGCCAGAAGAATGACCTAAGAATGGGCCTTACACAGTTTTCCATGCCTGTATCCCCACCTAAGAACACTCATCTCCTGGGTGGCCTCTCGTGTTTGGGGATGCAGCTCTTTCCCCAGCTTGGTCTAGTGCAAGGTGTCCCTGCCCATGGCAGGGGTTTTGAACAAGGTGATCTTCAAGGTCCCCTTCCAACCCAAACCATTCCATGATTCTATGATCCTATAAAATCCTATGGGTACTTTCAGGTCTCCAGCACTACTTCATTGAAACCAAAGCACCCCCAGGTGAGAGCCCTGATAAAACCAGGGGTCAGGTGAGTGAGTGCCTCTGCCACAAAGGCAAGGCCTGAATGTCAAACTTTTTAATGAAAAAGCAAACTTATGGACAAAGATGAAGAGCTCTAAACAAGAAATATAATAAGTGAATTTGTTACCTGTGGTTTGGTGAAATCATTCTCCATACACCACTGAATAAAGTACTGTTTTGCAGCTGAAATAACATCTGGATCCTGACTTTGGTAATAAACCCGGACAACCTGCTCCATAAATATTATCGGTAAAAACTTTGAAACCTTTGGAATAAAACAGAAAAAAGCTTTAGTATTTCTTGGAATACAAAAGGAAAGCAGTAAGAAGCCCCACTACAATCCATGAGTTTTATCCAAAGCAACTGTGATATTCCAACTCCCAGTGTATTCCAATTAAATACTGTTCATATGCAAAGGCTGTCAGGGTTCCAGAGTGTCACAGTACAACACACCCTGAAGACCTGCAAGGCCATGGATCCCACCACGTCTCCACAACTGCTGCAAGAATAACCACGCAGGACTGTGATCACCTCCATCACAGGTGGTGAAAATGCTTTTCAGAAGGAAAGTAGAAACCTACCTGTTCTTTACTGATACTGACTGCCTTGGAAGGATCAGCCTTGCAATAGAAATGAACGTTATCAATTGGATTCTGTTCTTTCATTCCATAATCCATGTTGATAATCTTCCAAGTAAAACAAAGAAAATGGCATTTGTTAATGTTTGTCTTTAGTTTTCTCACAATAAATACAAAAGGCCACACACACTCTACTCCTGAAAATTACAGTAATCAAATGAACAGTAATTAACGAATTATTACTTAAAAAACAATCTGATTTTTGTATTTTGCATCTTTTCTTCCACGCCCTCTTGTTCTGATGCTGCCATGTGGATATTCACATTTACAGTGACCAGCTCCCAGTTGTACTCTGAAACATTCCAGTTTCCAGCACTGGAAGTGTACTGGTCCCTTGCCAGCCTGGGCCTCCCCAAAACACACAACCCGCAGAGGCTGCAGCAGAGCTACAATTATAACATGAGGTTTAAACAACATTATTTACATCGGCCTGGTACCCCAACATTTCTGTGCTCAGCAGGGACCCACTTCCCTACAATTTCAGTCTGTGGGATGGGAAAAGCCCAGGCAAATTTTTTAAAGCTCAGTGAACTGCTACAGTCTTGCCCCGTGAAGTAAACCTTCAGTGCAAGGGTGCTTTAGGAGTGGTTCGTGATGCACTCTATGGAAAGCCACTCGCTCTTCCCAGAATGAACTGAGAACAGGGATCAGGCTGTGTGATACCTGCAGACTGCACCAGCTCCCTCCTCTGTCTGAGGCTCCCACCAGTGCTGGCTGCAGACTGAGCTGTGCCAGCAGGTGCTTTGTGCAGCAGACAAACCCCAGCAGTGCCTGCTGGGCATCAGGTGTGCAACACCAGGAGCCTGGAGGTCACTGTGCCTCTTTTCCTCCCACTGGGCCTGCAGGTTTTCTGCCTTCCTGACCCATCCAGTGGTCCCCAGGCTGCTGCCATTGACACCCACGTCCTAAACCCCACGGGTTTCTCCACTGCTCCTTGTTGGAGTGAGGACAGTGACAGGAAAGCCCATTTGTCACCAGGAGCAGTGTCACAGGTGACAGCCCAGTGAGGCTGCCCACTGCCTGCCCCACACCCTCCCACCACAGCAAACCTCCCATGGGAAGCTCGTAGCCCTCAGACCCTCAGGCTGAACCAGGACTGCAGCTACAGACACCCTGTGGGTTTGCTCTTTCACCAGGGTACACAAGGCCCTCTGCGATCGAGAAGTTTTTACTGGAACCCGCTCTGAGAGGTGTTTACATCAACTATGAAATTCTCAGCCTTTAGCTCCACATCTGGAGGGTCCTTCTCTGGCTTGGAATTAGCAATGCTTTCTGCCAGGCTATTACTCTGAAAGAAACCAAACCAAAAGATTAACTCAGTAACTCAGATTACTTTTACACCCTCTCAGGTCTAGGTCAAGGCAACACAACACGTGACACAATATGTGATTAAACTAAAGCTTTCAATTCTTCACAGCTTGACAAGACTCTTGCAGCAATCTGGTTGTTTGAATTACTGTACACCATAGCCATTAGCACAAAACGCAGTTTTTAGAAACAAACCAATCTTATGCAATTGAGAAGACCCAAAATCTGCCAGTCTGTGGAGGAGAAGTTTTACACCTGATGATGGGGCAGGGGGAGAGTAGGAGTGTACCATCCAGAATACTGAAGCATGAAAACAGAAAGTAAGTACATTCAACCAACTATTTTACCAATACAAATGTTTTGCAATAAGTTCCCAAAGCTGAATACTAGGCATTTTCACTGAACATTTTAATGAAGAGCTGCAGAATCTTACCCTCTAATAAAGCTTGTATATCTATACAGCAGAACATATAAAAAACCACAAGAGGCAGACAATCACAGAAAAAAAACAAAACCAAAAAGTACTCCACTGAAGTACTCCACAAAAGCTGAAACCCACAAAGGGGTTTTGTTTGCTTTTGGCCCCAAGGGAATATTCCCTGCTCACACTTAGGCTAAAGTAAAGCAGGGGAACATGGTTTGATGGAGAACAGTTGACCACTGAAATGCCTGAGTCCTCATTCAAAGGCTGTGACCTGTACTCAGGGCTGCTGTGTTCTGGGGAAGATGCAAGATTTGAAGCAGCAAGATTTCCTGGGAGCAACTGAGACTCACGGGAAGGCAGCACAGAGCAGTCAGGAGACTGTCCAGGAGGGAAGGAATTCAGCTAGGAGCAGTTGGGTTAATTTTGGGGTTTTTTTGCTGCTGACTTGTTCACTGCAGAGATGGGGAGACTGACAAGCAGAAAATCACACACATTGCCAAGGTGAGGCATGTGTGTGGTTTGTAGTGACTCAAGAAGCCAAGGAAAGGTTTATTTAGACTGAGAGCAAGCTTGGAGGAAAACCTTGCCAGGAGGGACCTGGCTGGAGGCAGCCTGTCTGTAAGTATTTCTACCCTGTATCAGAATGTATGTAAATTCACTTCCTTTCTTTGCTTGCATTGTTTTGAAGTTCTCTCTCCAGTTTGCATTAACTGGAAACTCAGCCTGAATTTAAGAACTCTGAAGCTGTTTGGGATGTTCCCCTGGCTCTGGCCAGCTTGAGGATCACAGAATTGCACAGGGCTGGAGCAACCTGGTCTAGTGGAAGGTGTCCCTGTCCATGGCCGGAGGTTGGACTAGATGCCTTTAAAGGTCCTTTCCAACCCAAACCATTCTGTGATTCCAAACATAGCACTGTGGTGTGTGAAGGAGCAGAGCAGACACAGTTCTGTCTCCTGCAGCCACTGCTCCCCTCCAGCGCCTGGGAGGAGGTTGAGCCTCTGGCACTCCTGCCATGGGCACCACAGGAGGAAACATCCTCCCTCAACCCCTCAGCTGTGCACCCAGAGCTGCAAAGCACTGGCTGGATATAATTACAGCACCAACAGGGACCCACTCTCCCTTCAAAACAACAGCCTGGATACCCCAAGATTCAATGCCTTTGGCTGGACTTTCAAAACGAGAGTTTTTCCTTTCATCAACCAAGCTTCCAAAAGGAACTGTTTAAAGGTGGAACTCATACCATTTGCTCTCACACCTGTCTCCTTTATTTGCTGGGCCACCTATCCCAACCTTCTCCTCAGAAGGGCAGAAATTAGACAATTGATGTACAACCATCTCAAGTTTTCACCTATTTCCTCCTGCTTTTATAATACAGAATCTCTTAACACTACTTTTTCTTAGACAAAGAACACAAGCAAACCTTCCCTTCAAACAAAAAGATGAACTCCAACATCTAGTAGTCCTTTTCTAACCTCATTCTTTAAAAGAGCTGAATTATTCTTATTTATGAAGGCTTTCTAGATACAGACATCCACTTCTGGAAATCCGGAATAAAAAACTTTCACCCTTATGGGTGAAGTTTGGGCATAAATAACTGATGATTTGACAACATAGCACATTAAAAGAGCTGAGCCAGCTGAAGTGAGCTCTAATATATCATTATTTTGAAATAAGACAACAGGAATTAAACTGTGATCTGCTTTGAAAAGCATTCATGAAAAAGACTGGAAAAAGTACAGGCATGCTCCTGCTTAGTAGAGAATTTAACACCAAGAAATTCAGCAGCTATTACTCAATTTGATGTCTATTCTCAAAGCAAAGAACACAAATGTGTTCCTTATTATTTTGAAATTTTCATGAACATCAAACGATGTAATAACCTTCTCAATCACTGGACTGTAACAGTCTTCAATAAAATTTTGTATTTTTCAGAAAAGTTTTTCTGAAAATATTTCTACAATAATCAGCCTCTGAATTTCCACCTGTTGCCATTCTTCTGACTGTTTGTAGATAAAACTTTTCCCGATTTCTTATATGTTTCATGGCTCAGCTACTTCAAGATGGGAGGACAACTTTTGACTCCATTTTTTGAACAGCAAATAACAAAAAAACCCCCCTCAAACCAAACAAAGCACACATGGAAATAGAGATAAATGGATGGTCAGCAACTTCAAGAACATTTATATGGGGACAGAATTCAGAACCTTCCACTAAAGGACATTACCTTTACAATTTCCTTCTTCGATTCAGGTCGAGCCTCTCCTAAAAACTTGTATAATTCACGTCGTTCTACTTTACGCAAAATTTCTCGTGCCTCCTCCAGTTCTGGATGACTTGAGTGCAGAATTTCCTGGTAGATACAGTCTGCCAAAGTTGCATTGATTTTTGTTACGTATGTCACAACCCAATGTCGCAGTAAAATGCACAAACAGGACCAAAGGTTAAAGCAACAAGAAAAAACTGCTGGTTCAGGAAAGACACTTTCAGGGAATGACTGAACTAAGTCTGACAACTAGATGTCACAATATAATCTTAATTATCATTAGATTCACAATGGTTGTTGGCAGAAAAACTAACTCAATTCTCACCCTGGCAACATATTTTGCTATTCACTGGAAGTTACTTTCTCCTCTTATTTAGCCAGTTTTGTTTAGCAGACTATCCTGAACTCCAGCACTAACTGGCTCAGGACATGGGCACTCTGTCTTGTAAAAAAAAATAAAGAATGGCCATTAAGCCTTCAGGCTTTCTCAGACTTTGGATGCCATCATCAAAATACCCCCTCCTGTGACACATGCAGCAAGATTCCCACCATCAGTCGGAGCAAGACAGGTTTCTTTTGATGTGGCTTCAGAGCAGAAAGGTTATTTTTGGCTGTTCAAGAGACTGCTGCTGCCAGGATGCTGCTGGCCTGATCTGCACCCCACAGCTGCAATCCCTGGCCAGGAACACCTGGGCACCTTCAACACATGCTGCAAGCAGAGCCCTGCAAGAGTCCACTCGGAGCTGCAACTAGCCTGAGGAGCTCCCAACACGCTCCAGAAGCAACCTCTGAGCCATGTACCAAAACACCTTCAACTGGTTTTATGGACAAGGCCAACCAAAGCCAGGAACTTCTCCACGAGGAACCACAGACCAGGTCTCGTCAGACAAAGAACAGATAATGCAGGGAAAATAAGAAGCCCATGAACATCTTCCTTGTGCAAAAGCAGCAGTGACAAGGAATGTTTTGCTGTCTCAGCCTCTACTAGAACTAGGACTTGTTGCCAAATCAGGAGGGAACACATTGAAAAACAACAGTGGTTCTTCACCCACAATGGAAGAACGCTAGAGAACCTTCTGCTGCAGGACCTCACAGAGGATCATAATTTGTAGAGGTCCATAACTGGACAATTTCACAGAAGCATCACTCACCAGGGACTGCTGAAACAAGCCTCAGGAGCATGCAGGTTGCAAGCACTTATCCTGGTTTGAAGGACAGGTGTCTGCCAAGGAAGGCAGGAGCCTCCGTTGGAATGGAAAATGTGACCCCCTTCCCTCCAAATTATGATCACTTTGAAATTAAGGGGCTTTCAGGCAGAGCTACGGGAGAAGGAGCAGCAGCTCTTTGCTGGTGTGTGTGTGGGTGCCAAGGCACACAAACAGCAGCGCCGGCAGCACCAACGAGCAGCAGCAGAGCCCAGGGCCGGCCTCTCCCGGCCGCAGGCCCTTTCCCCTCGGTGCAGCTCCGCTCGCGGCCGCCAGGGGCGCTGGTGGCTCCCGGCCGGGCAGGGCGGCTGCGGGGATTCCCCCGCGCCTGCAGGGGGCGCTGTGGCGCCAGCTCGGCCGCCTCTGCACGCGGTGATGGCGGCCGGGCCGGCGGGAGGGATGGCAAAGGGGCTTCCTTGGCAAAGCCCCAGGGGCAGCCGGGCCCCTCGGGTGCCGCTCGGGAGCCGGAATGGAGCGCAGCAGGAACCTCGGAGCAGCGGCTGCCGCAGCGGAGCCGGGCGCACCCGGGTGGCAGACAAAGCGTAGCAGAAAATTCCACAGCCGTAGCAGGAGCCGCGGGGTGTCCCGGCGGGCACGGGGGGTCGGGTTAACGTGCACTGAAAGAGCCGGAGCAGCGGCAGAAAGCAGCGGGGCCCGGCAGCGGCAGCAGCCGGGAGATGCTCCCTCCGGGAACGGGGACGGGGTCGGGGTCCTCTTCCCAGTGAGGTCGGGCGTTGGAAAGGTCCCAGTTCAACAGCTGCACTTGAGAGCAGAAGCTCACCCCCAGTAAGGAGAAAGCAGCGCAGGACAGAACTCCGCGGTGGCAGCAAATTCTCCCCACAGCAGCAGCCCGGCCATCGCACCTCTGGTCCTGAGCGCGAAGAGCTGAGCCCGGCCCCTCACCCCCCAGCCAAAATCTCTGCCCTTCCCAAGAGAAAGCCCCCAGCTCAGAGAGAATAGCAAACTGCACCCTTCCCTCTCCTCCTTGGCTACATCTTTTGTCCCTCTTACGTATCTGTTGTTCCCATCTCTTAGGCAGCAAATGGGAGAAAATTCCCTGAGTGAAAAAGAAAGAAAGAGAGAAAAAGGGAAAATCCTAACCTCTGACAGCAGAAGGAAGGAGGTTTAAGAGGAGAACATACTTGTCATTCATGCTCCACTGTACATCTGATGCTGGTACATTCCTCACACCACTCTCCTTGCTGAACAGATGGTCCCAGCAAGCAGCTCCTTGCCATGGCAGACTGTGAGAGGCTGGGCACAGCCTGCTGTCCTTGCCCTGAGTTGTGCTCCCCACCAGGTACCACAGGTAAGCAGGCAGTCACAGCAGGACCCACCAGGCCAGCCAGCCCCCAGGAACAGGCCCAGCCCAGGAACAACTTCACCTCAGTTCTTTGCTTTCTGCCCAGCCTTCCTTTGCTCAGCACTGCAATTTGTGTTCTCCAACAGCTACTGCCCTGCCTTGTCCTGCCCTGAGCAGAGGCACACAATGACAGAGGGGACACACAGCTCCTCACCTCAGCAGGTGTGTGGTCAGACTGCAGACAGCTGTGGCATATGAAGGACTGCCAGCTGAAGGCCTTTAGCATCACAAAGGCTAAGGCACACAGGATTCTCTGCAACAGTGCCCTCAGGCCCTGTCACCTCATCCATGGACCAAAGATAGAGGTTCTTAGCTGACTCTGTTGGTCAGCTAAGGCTTGGTGATGGAAACTCAGGAAAGTTGACTTGGAAGTCCTGGTGAGTTGTAGGTGACAGGTGCTGCAAGAGCTGCCAGTAATCAGGAGCAGCCCTGAGCAGGGCCTGCAGCACCCCTGCCCTGCACGCACAGAGCCTCGGAGCAGCAGGGTTGCCTGGCCCACTCTGCAGCTCTGAACACAACCTGGGGCCCCACAGCACAGACCAGGAGGCAGCAACCCTGAGAGCCTGCAAGAGCCGTTTGGAACCTGCTTTGGGAATAGCTTCACACCACAACACACATCCAGTACTTCTCCACCTGAGAGAGCCACCTGCAGTATCACTTAGAGCTCACTTACATCCCACTCATGACAAACTCAGGGCACGGGCAGGATCTTCTAACACTGCTGAATCTGAATGTATGTGGAACATAAAGTTGGTGCTTCTTTCTCTCTCTTAACATAAAAGTAATTTAAACTAGAAGATCTTGCTCTCCCAGCAAGATCTGAGAGCACAAGGATTAGACAGCCCAGGCCTGCACCACCTTCTGTTCACAAAATGCTGTAAAAACAGCATTTTAACAGATACTACTGCTCTTTTACTTAAAAAAATAATTCTGAGACCTCTTACCAGTTAGTTTAGTGTAGGCTTCCATGTCCTCCATTGCTGTAGAAATGTGATACACTTTCCCTCCAGAGCCTCTTATTTCAAAAAATTTGTCTGCTTTTTGAAAGGCTTCTGTAATCCTAGTTTGAGACAAAATTACGACTTTATGAAAATATCATTTTGAAACACCTCACTGGTCAACAGGCAAAAAAGAAACAAATTAGTATGTTATAAACAGAAGACACCAGATGAAGCTGTATCCCCAGCACACAGCAGACGCTGATCACTGCAACATCTTATCTCCATGCTGCCACTGCACATTTCAACAGAGATTTACTGCAGATGGGTTCAGATGAGAATGTAACCTTCAGATGAATGAGCAAGTTCACTTTGTTCTGCTTCAGACTGTGTTTAACTGTTGAGACAACTGCAGAACCCTGCAAACAGCGGCTGCCTCACAGATAACCACACCCTTTTACAGATTCCTTGTTTCCCGAGTTAGCTGAGAGGGTAAAAAGCATTGTAAAGGGGAAGCATCACAAACATGTACTATGTTCAGATGGGAAAATATTATGTTCTAAAGATGTCTTGCTGTCATTTCCAGCTTGGACATTCTTTTGGAAAGGCTGCTATAATTGTGGGAAGCCAAGATCTGAGTTTTTCTAAACTAAGAAATATGTTTTACTCCTCATATGTAGGTAGGTACTGTCAAACCTGAGCATTTTTAGTCTGAATTTTAGAGGATCCTTAAATCAGGAGCTAAAATTTATGAAATGAAAGCAATCCAAATCACTCTTGTCCTGTGTAATCCTTCACATTCCTTTTTTCCAAACTCAACAGACAGTTACCCAGCAGACAAGACCCTAAGGAAAAAATATTTTGAGTATTTCTGGTTTTCAAGAAAACTAAAAACAATAACGTTGTATGGAAAATTCTATAGACAAGAGAGGTAAAACAGCAGGTAGCCAGATGAGTTGGTCCTGAACAAATCTTGCATTATATAAACACAAAGCCAGGCCTCAGCTGAGCTACATGAGCCCACTCATGACTTTACTCTGTTAGTAACCTTCCTCTAGTAACCAGCCAGTTTGAGCTAAGTGGTCTCTAACTTGCAGATAAGGATTTGACTTCAGCTGTCAGCAGTTTAAATGGTTTAAGCACACCCTGGTACTGTGCTCCTTCAGGCCTTTGGTAATTTTCCTCTAATTTAATTTCACATGGAAGGATGTTTTTGTCCTCCTCTCTCTGTTTTTGCTTGCTTTCTTAACCACAGCCTCTATGCTACTCTAAGTACTAAGTCTTTCCACAAGAATCAGAAGTGGCTTTTATTCTATGTCACACCTTATAGATTATCTGAATATTCCAAATGGATATAGATTGTTTCAATAATTTAAAAATAAATTGAAAAGGAAGGAAAGGAAAATATACTTGCATTATTTCAATGATGTTGCCAGTCTTATGCTGATATGCTCTCCGGTGCAGGCAATACCGGGTATGGAACATCTCATACAAATTTCCAACTTCCTGAATCAAAAAAACCCTATCAGCATTTACTTTTGCCACTGTCTTACTAGGAAAATTAAGGCAATAAATCAATTAATCAAATTAGTTGTCTCCCCCCATTCACAGCAGAAAGCAGAATGATTATTCACAATTTCCAAATTTTGAACCTGGCTCAGGCCACCACGGGAGAGCAGAGTGCTGAGAGTGACCCCAGGCAGCCTGGCAGTGAAGAAGACCCCTCACCCCTTTAGCAGCCCCTCACCACAGCCACATTCGCTTCCTGCCCAGAAGACCTGGAGCAGAATCATGCAGATCTGACAGGTCTGTAGAGTCTCCCCTGGCAGGACCTGCCACAAATCCTTTCAAACAGTGGCTTTCTCTGTCCCTCCCCCAAACAGCAGCTTCTGAGAAAAGCTTTCAGAGCAGCAACTACTTCTCTCCCTCTTGGGCTAAGGGAGCATGAGGCAGGACCCCCAGGAACCCCAGCCATGGGGTGCAGCTCCCCCGTGTGCCCCCCAGTGCTCTGACCCCCCGGGCTCCACACGCTGCTCACCTTGTCACGGGTACAGATGTGCTTCTGGTTTTTCACTTCACAGACCCGAGTGAAGATAAGCAATCGCTTATAGTCAAAATTATTTGGGATTCCCAGGTGATGGCAGTCCCTGAAAATATTCCACAGAGTGTTTAACAGTATGATCATATTTGTATATACAGTAGCAGTTTGTGAATAGGAATTCATAATAAAATGTAAGATTTGTACCTTGCAAAATAATCCCACTTGTCAACGTCAATGCCATTTTTTTTGTTAGCTACTATCTCATAGAGGAAACTTTTCTCCTTTGGTCGACCACGGTAGGGCCACTGACAGGGGAGGTGGGAAGAAAAACATCAGAAACAATAAGAAATTAAACTGCGCCAACAATGTCAAAACAGCTTTTTAAAGACAGTGGGAATACACTTTGACTTTGCCTGTGACAAACATCCAACACTGAGGTAGCAAAGAACACAAAAGACAAAGAAAGAACTCCCAAATGCTACCAGGCATTGGAAATCCAGAACAGGGCCTAAGCAGCGGTCTTCTCAGAATCTCAGGAAGAATAAAACCCATGAACACAAGTATTCATTGCCCATTATTCTACTAAAAGAAAGCCTGCAGCTTTGAAATGCAAAAAAAAAAAAAAAAAAAAAAAAGCACAGCAACAAAGAGGGGAAAATTTGGAATTATTTAATTCTCAGGGAATTAAACACACAAACATGTCGCTGTCTTGCAGTCTTCTGCAATCTACAACTTTAGAGAACAGAGTTTTAAAACATTTACTTAGATGTTTTAAACAAAAATTGTTTGAACAGTCAGCTACTTAAACTCCTACCTCACAAGGGACAATTCAGCCATAAGGCAAGCAGGAAATGAACACCAAAATAATAAGACACAAGTTGCACATTTTCTTGAAAATTTAAAGATCCTTCAGCTAAAAATGCCATAAAGTGACCTCGAAATTCTGGAAGTGGAAAACATTGTGTGCAAACATGGCTTCCATGTTACCTGCACTGATGTGAATAGCAACAGAAATGTGCAAGCAGCAGGAAGGAAGCACATCATGGATAAAAATACCATGACCACAAAGAGCTCTGCTACTGGCACGTGTTCAGGACACTGTATATGTCTGGTGCCTGGACACCCGTTGTCCGTATCACGACAGAGGCCTGCACCACAGTGCACAGCCTGCCAGTGCAATCTGCTGCCTAACACCAGGAGGCTGCTGCCATGAATCATGTGTGGCACTCCTCTTCCTGGTATCCTGCTGGAAAACAGGTACAGAATCCAAACAAGGCAAACCAGACATGGGGAAAGAACCTGGAACAAGATCAATGCTAGTGGCAGGTACCAATATTTATGTGCAAACAAGCCCAACAGGATAAAAATCAGTTTGCAGATTTTGTAAATGAATGTCCTCTTCCTATAGGATCTCAGACTGGATTTCACTATGCCAAGTTCCTTGTATTTGCTGTGGGATTGCTACCCACTCCTGCAGCAGAAAATAATGGGCAAGTGTGAACATTTGTGGGTTACTTGTTTGGGACTACATATAAATTCTGATTAGGACCAGATTGTCCTGACAGACCTTCCACTGACTTCAGCTGCTACCAGTTCTTTATTCTGGAGCTCACTGAATGAGTGTCCTTGAAGAGATGACAAAGGCTGTAAAGCGTAAAACGAGGAGAGAGAACTTTTACAATGATTAACAACCACCATCTCTTCTTGCTTGCCTCTTGAAGCAACTAATTTCTTCAAGTCTTACTCCTGCCTCTATGTTTGCTACTGCAATAAATCCAAGCATTTTGCTGCTGTCATCAAGGCTGATGTGGCTTGGGCCAGGCTTGGATTGCTCACTGCCTCATCTCTACCAGTGCCCAGTTTTGCTATCCAGACTGAGGGAGGCTTCCTTTACTCCAGGCTAAGCCCCCCTAGCTCCCTCAGCTGCTCCTTATCACACTTGTGCTCCAGACCCTTCCCCAGCTCTACTGCCCTTCTCCATCGCACCTCAGTGTCTTTCTTCAAGTGAGGGGCCCAAAACTGAACCCAGAATTTGACTTGTGGCCTCAGTAGTGCCCAGCACAGAGGGACTGTCACTGTCCTGGTCCTGCTGGCCATGCTATGGCTGGTACAGGCCATGTACCATTGGCCTCTTGCCCATCTGGACACATCTGGCTCATTTTCAGCCATTGTCAACCAAACAGCATCTGTTTTCTGCCTAGCCACTTTCCAGCTGCCCTGCCCCCAGCCTGTAGCAGGACTCAGCACTTGGTATTGTGGAACCTCACACAACTGGCCTGGGCACATCGATCCAACCTGTCCAGATCCCTCTGTAGTCTTCCTGCCCTTCAGTGGAGCATGACCTGCATTTCCTAGACCCAGGCTGGCTGGGCCTGGTTCCCTGGTTGTCCTGTACATGCTGCAGGATGGCACTCATTATGATCTGCTCCATGACCTTCCCTAGTAGCACCAGGTCAGATAGCCCTGTAGTTCCCTGGATCATCCTTCTGACCCTTGTACATGGAGTCATATTTGCTGATTTCCAGCCAAGTGGGACCACCCAGGACTGCAGGTAAATGATGGAAAGTACCTTGGTGAGCACTTCTTCCAACTCCTTCAGTACCCTTGAGCGGATCCCAGTCACCAGTTAGGTTCCCTAAATACAGGTAACTTTCTACAGCTTTCCTCTGATCTGAAGGCTTTTGAGTAAGAATTCTCAGGGAGCTGTAAGGACATTAACACACCTGCCAGCACTGTAAGAAATAAACACTACACTCCTCCAGCATCAATTGTGACAAGATTCTCACAACATCATGGGGCTAGAAGTAACATACAGCAGAAGCCAAAATTAGCTATTCTTTCAGCAAAATAAAGACATTTCTTGCCATAATCACAGGAGCAGTACACTGACTCACTGATGTCACACAGGAAGTTTCATCTATAGGCCCTCCTATTTGTTCCTTGATGAAGAGCATATCTTCTTCCAGGACAAGACCATACGACTTCATGACTTCTTCTAGTTTATTGGAAGTGATCAAGTGCTCAAACATTTGAACAGAAGCAGTTTCATGCTGTGAAAAAAACAATCCAAATGTTGTATTACATAGTTTAAGCATCTTTCGTGCAGTGCCACAGCTTTACTCCAAGTCAGCAGCACTTCCTAGCCAGGCACATGGGCAGGCTGATGTGAAGTGCAGCAGCTGGGTGCTTTCCTAGTAATTTTACATTAAACAGAACACCAAATCACCCAGTCTACAGAGTACAGAAACACACTCTTCAGCAGAGAGCTGTTAATTCTGTGTGTTGACAAACAGTAGCAAGGCAGTTACAATGCTAAAAGACAAAATAATCAGTTTTGCTGTGTAGAAGATTAACCAGTTTACTCAGATGATTTTGCTTAGAAATTACAAGCAGAGAGAGGCTTGAAAGGACTGTGTTGCATTTCATTCACAGCAAACAACCATTGAAACTCTATTCAAAATTTTGCAAAGTTTGAATTCTAAACACTACTGAATATCCTGGACTTGGACTAAAACATTATACTGCAAAGGAAGCTGCCAGTTGGTATTTTGCATCTGTAAAATATATTCTGCAGAAAGCTCTCAATACACATTTTAAGGCACAATGCTGGCCAGAAATGATCAGTGCAGCCCTAACAAGGACATCATCACAAGACTAGAAAACAATCTTCTGGTTGTCAATTAAGCCATCAAAATGATGCAATAAGGTAAGGCCAAATGACCACTATAGCCTCACAAGCACTGGAACTCTTTAATTACTCTGCCTCTAAAAATTTCAGGTTTGTATTTTTACTTTAATAGTGAAAAGCCTACCTTCCACTTCAAATCTGGACGAGTGAGTGGAATAAATCTTCCATCAAACATGTGTGAAAATGGCCCATGACCTTAAATAAAAAGATGACACGGGTTTAGTCTGAGACATAGTTGCCAGCAAAAATTTCTTGAGCAAGCTTAGGATCTGAATTCTCTTGTATTTGACTTTTCTTGACATATCATGAGTCTTAGACTGGTTTGGGTTGGAACAGACCTTAAAGATCATCTCATTCAGCCCCCTGCCATGGGCAAGGACACCTTCTACTATCCCAGGTTGCTCCAAGCCCTGTCAAGCCTGGCCTTGGACACTTCCAGGGATCCAGGGGCAGCCACAGCTGCTCTGGGCACCCTGTGCCAGGGCCTGCCCACCCTCACAGGGAACAATTTCTTCCCAATATCCCATCCATCCCTGCCCTCTGGCACTGGGAAGCCATTCCCTGCGTCCTGTCATTCCAAGCCCTTGTCCAAAGTCCCTCTTAGCTCTCCTGGAACCCCTCTCAGGTGGTCTAAGGCCTCTCTGGAGCCTTTTCTCCTCCAGGCTGAACACCCCCAGCCCTCCCAGCCTGGGTCCAGAGCAGAGGAGCTCCAGCCCTTGGTGCATCTCCAAGGCCCCGTGTGGGACCTGATGAGGCTGACAGCTGGTCTGAAGGCCTCACAGAGTTTGACTTAAAAACAGTCAAAATCTACCTGTGAGAAACTGCAGTCACAGTGAAAGCCACAGTGATAGCTAAGAAGATAATCAGTGAAAGAAGATGTTCTTGCTATGGAACATCAAGAGTGTACAAGAAGAAACTTGCATATAATATATAACTAATTGCTTGTCTAGCTAATTGTATTGCTGTTTGAATGGTCATTGTTCTCTAGACAGCCCTGTCATTGTTTGTTAAGCAGCCAATCACAATAAGCCACAGTAATTGTCAAGTAAGAGTAATAGCTGAGAATAATAAAAACCTTTTGCTTCTTATGGCTTTGGATAACAATAAGTGTGTGTCGTGTGTCAGTCTCTGCCTTGACAGCCTCGCTCCAGCAGCACCACATCCTTATGTTGGCCCCAGGGCTGGAGCAGCTCTGCAGGTGGGGTCTCACCTGAGCAAGGCAGTGGGGCAGATTTCTCCCCTCACCTCTGCCCATGCTGGGGATCAGCCCGGCACATCGGGGCTCTTGGCTGCCTCTGGGCCTGTCCAGCTCTTACCCACCAATGCCCCCAAGTTCTTCTCCTGAGGGCTGCTCTCATCTACTCTCTGCCCCTCCAGCCTGTCCAGGTCCCTCTGGATGCCCCATCCCTTCCCTCCAGCATGTGACCCCACCACACAGCTCAGTGTTGTTGGCAAACTGCCCAAGGGTGCATCGATCCCACTGTCCCCATCACGGACAGAGATATCCAACAGTGCCAGTCCCCACACAGGCCCCTCATCACTGGGCTCCACCTGGACATCGAGCCTGTAACCACAACTCTCTGAGTGCAACCATCCAGATAATTCCTTATTCATCATCTATGAGGAAGACTCAGATATAAAAAGTACACTTTCCTAAGATACCTGAAGTACTATTGCACTTAACAGCCAGTTCCAGCACCTACACCACAGGCAAGTACTGCAGCAACACTGAACATACTATTTACTCTGTGTCAGCTCTGAAGAAAAGAAGTAGTTATGAAATAAACGTTACAATTTTTGAAAGGAACACTAATTTTCATTCTGAAATGTTTTAAGAGACCTGGAGAAATCACAGAAGGAAGTGGACGCTTCAGCCACTGAGAGCAGAACTCTAAGCACCATTTGGAAACAAGACAAAACACTAGCTAAGAATGGCTGCAGATTCACGAAGTGGAACTGTCTCCACAGACGTACTCCAGAACAAACAGAACAGATAAAACCTGTCTTGGAATATGGCCATGCAATGAGCAACCCAAAACAGCTCACATGTTCTGACCTCACAGCCAGCTTTTCATCCTGGTTAGCTTTCCAAGAGCAACAACCCATCTCAGGTGTTCCTTACCCAAATCATGACAAAGCCCAGCAATTTCTACACAGAGGATGTCTCGCTGGGTTATATCCAGTTCTGGTTGTCTCTCCTTCAGTGTACGAACCAGATATCCTGCAAGGTAGCCAACCCTGTTGCAAGAGGAAAGGAATATAGCAGTGGTTTAGGATGAACAGAAAAAGAGAAAAAGAGAAGTTCCCCTATTCTATTTGCTCCATTAAGTCACAGCCCTTGTCTGAGAGGCAGCATACAACAAATACCCAAACCCTGACCTGCGAAGAATGACAAGCTACTTCTTGTAGTAGAGTTTTAGTCCTCTGAAAGCAAAAAACCATGGAATACCATGCCCAAAAAACAGAGGCTCTACAGCATCCTGCAGTATTTCATAACACACAAACAGTAGCTGTGTAAGGGAACAGCAGTGCACCACTGACAGTGAGAATCTTGAAGCACCTCAGCTTACACAGAATCCTTGAATTCCAGTCAGGGCAAAGTGCAGAGGTCCACAACAGTCACCAAAGCATTTGCTTCTTTTTTCAAACTGCTGCTCTAATAATAGCTCATGACAATTATTTCTCATCTTCTCATTCATTTTAGATTTGAAATTTTATTTAATTGAATGGGACCCTCTGTTCTCATGACACAAAACCAGCAGGAGCAAATATATGGCACATACTCCCATAAACTGTTCATAACCTCTAAACAAACCTCTTTTTCTACTTGCCTCAAGAGGTCCCCTTGCAGAACAGCTTAAAGCAAGACAAGGCTTTCTGTGATGAAATAATACCTTTCATTAGTCCAAATTTCACTGTTCGACGGTTTTTCACTAGACCAATAAGCACACAAAGCTCACTTCTTCTATTTGTAACACTGTAGAAATCTTTGAAATTTTATACAGGTGGAGAACATCTGTCTGTAGAGAATTGGCTACGTCCTCCCTTTGCAGCTTACAGAGCATGATTTAGCAGAATATCGCACTCATCTTGTATAATAGCTGAGCTATGTGAGAAAGGATGCATGGACTCTGCAGCTGACCAAGGCCTTATGCTGATACAGCGAGGACATGCTGGCCTTGGTGAGCAGTACAGTTAACAATAGACAGCTTATGGTCGGGGCATGGGAAAAAGAGGGACTTAGGCATGGGAAAGAGGAACTTGCTGACCACAAAGGTAGAACTAGAGGGAGGGGTCGGCGGCAGTGCCGTAAACCACTCAGCTTGCGCCTTTTGGAATATGCATAAGCCTCATTAGTCACACTATATCTGTTATCCACGACTGATCAATAAACAGAAGCTTGCTGATCACTCATATTGAGTGTCTGGGCTCTCCCTCTGTCGCGACATCTGTCCTAAATTTAACTCTATAGATCAACAGAACTGTTCAAAAGAAAAGTTGCTGATAAAACTGGAGTTTTCAGACTTCTGTTGTGAAGACATTTCTGTCTTTTTGGTTTACCAGATGCAGTCAGTCCAGGCTGCCTCATTTATCTGACCCTTTTGCAAACAGTCATTTGAATCTCATTATAAGTAAGGCAGACTTACTCCACAACATTTCAGCACCAACAAAAGCAACTTTAGGCTGGCCAGATCAGCTGAATAAAAACCACTTACTAGCTTAATTTCACTGCACCTTGGGATATACCCTTAAAACAAGCTCCAATTTGTCACTCATTACCTTCCCTGAGGAGTGTGAATGACCTAGCAACACTCTACATAACCTTGTGTCCATCATATTTCTGCTTAATTGAATTACAGCTATCAGGCTGACAACCTGCCATTGGTTGCATGAAGCACATCTATCTACAAAGGCAAACATTACAGATCAAATGGATTTTAGCTGTGCTGGATGATGTGTGGGGATTACAACTGTCTGGCAGATCATACAGAGCAGCCCTGGTACCCTTACTAAGTTTATGCTTTAAAGCTTGTATTTTGACTGGGGGAACATAAAGCACTTACAGTTTTTAGCTAACATTATTCTTAGAATAATAAAGGGTGGGGAGGAAATCTAACATTGATCCATCTTGTAGGTTTCTTTATCTGTCTTTATTAAAAGACGTTCAAGGGAACAGCCCACAATCACATGGGATATCCAGGAACATTTGAGACCAGAAATGGCCCCCCAGCAGTTTTCACCAATGCTCAGACAGCAATGCCCCTTGACTGGCACTCCACTGCAGTGGTACCAAGCTCAGGGATATCCAGATGCCAGAGATGCATGGGCCAGAACCACCACCTTACCCTAGGGAGTGTTCAAAGCGGTTGTGAGAGGCCCCTGGAAAAACAAAGTACGTGCCACCCAGCTGCTTGATGTACCGGAGGCGCTGGAATTGAGGGGTGTCAATGATCTGAACAAGCAGGGGATGCATTTCAATGTGCCCATGAATAGGATCGTTAAAAACCTACAGAAGAAAAAGAAAAAAAAAGGTGTAATTAACATTTAAAATTTGACTTTGAAAAGAAACAGGTATATAAAAATGTAAAGGACATCTAGAATGGTCAGGCTTTTGGTGGCAGAGAATGTTCACCTTCTGTAAAACAGACACATCCTGCCAACCCAATATCAAGATCTATCACAACATCATAGGATGTCTGGGGTTGGAAGGGACCTTAAAGATCACCTTGTTCCAACCCCATGCCATGGGCAGGGACATCTTCCACTAGACCAGGTTGCTCCAAGCCCTGTCCAATCTGGCCTTGAACACTTCCAGGCATGGGGCATCCTCAACTTCTCTGCACAACCAAATTTATCTTGGAGAACTACTAAAGCTTGACACCAAAAAGATAAAGCTGCCTATTTCTCATAGCAAGGGAAGTAAAGTCAAAATCCCTAAAAATGTTATCTCCACATGTGCAATTCCAAAACTTAACACGTGTGAAAACTGCTGTCTTTATTAATCTGCTACTCCAATTAAAGCAGGATACTGCAATACATGTCTGAGATATCCAATAAAAGTGTTTGGCCGGATATTGCTCATGCTTTTAAAATTAAATGCAATTTTGCTGCGTGGAAATTATGATTGTTACTTTTTTCATAAAAAAAAATGCAAACCCCCAAGATAACTAAAATATGAAAGAAGTTATTCCTGATTAGCACATATTTTTAGAGAGATCTCAGTAACTACAGGGACTCGGTAGAGAACGTAAACACATTTAATCCTTGCCGTCAAACTGCAGGCAAAACCATTCCATCACACACACATCTTGGTAAAATACTGAGGCAAACAAGGTTTTCCTGTGCTCTCTACCCTTGGTCACTGAGCTGGGAGGGCTCTAGCAGATATGCAGACTACTACAGAATGTGTGCAGCCCTGGCCCCAGTTAAACCAACACACACCACTGGGAGAAACAGCTGGACACAGCAAACAGTGAAAGCAAGGAGGAGTCTGTTAACCCAGGCCTGGGGAAAAACTAATAAAATAAACCAAGGGGAGGCTCTACACAGAGGGATGTGAAAGGAGAGCTTCTCCAACACGTCAAATGGCTCTTCTGCTCATTCAATCCCTCACAACCTGCAGGTGCCCACCAAAAGCTTCCACATGATGATTCTAGTATTTCTTCTAGTTAATGTGCTTTTTCACAGACCACCACTACCAAGGGCCCAGAGTTTGCTGCTGTGCTGTTTGGGTGGGCAGCACCCAGCCAAGAGGGGGGAGGAAGAGAAGGGGAGCAGGGCCCTGTGCAGGGCTTGAGGCAGGACCTGGCCACGATGTCCCCATAGCATGGATTACCTTCATCACCTCCAAGTGCTGCTGTCGCAGCTGTGTCAGGCACGCCAGCACTTCCAGTCGCTCAGCTGGGCAGCTAGGAAGGAAAAAGAGCCACTGAGAGCAAAGCCTGCAATGCACTTCCCTTCCCAATCTGCAGTACATAGGGAAGTACTTGCGCAAGTTCACATTACTTTGATATTCGGTGACGGAAGAAGACTGCAATTTTTTCAGAAAAATATTGAAAGTATCTATCCTTCTAAAATCAAGTATGGAAGGAAGGGAACAAATAGCTACAGAACACGTCTGTAGAGCAGTGTAAGTGCTGCTCCCACTTACACAGAACTGAGAAATAAAACCACCACAAAACTGATGAAAAAAATTTTATAAGCCACACCTGGAGATAAGTCCTTCAAACTTATGGGAAAGACAACATGCAGCATCTGAATAACTGACATTTTTTAAGGATGAAAAACTTACTTAAACTAAAATGTCAGAGTCACAGCAAACAATTTTTATAAAAATTTCTGGCAGTTAGTCAACTCTGTATTAGAAGTTTAATTTTGTCAAACTAACTTGAACTTTACACAAATTAATTTCAACTCCAACAGCAAAATCACTGCAGTTTAAAACATGTTCTAATTTTGTTGAGACTAATTCTTCTATTTTGCAAAGATATTTTGCTGTCATTTTTAATAAATTATTAAAAGTCCCCTTCACAACTGTCATAGGTTAGCAAGCGTAGTCCCGGAAGGGACGTCCTTGCTAAGGGGTGCTTACAGTTTCCTCTGGGAACTGACAGAACCTATCAGCTGGCCAGTTTGAATATGGACAATTCTCTAAGCCACTTAAAGTTGTGATCACCTCTGTGATCCACATTTAAGAATAGGCAAACTCCCCCTCCAAGCTCTCTCTCGTTTCCGGCGCTGGCACAGGTGGCTGCGGGCCCCGTGTGGGGGCCAGCGGGCCCGGCCAGGCCCTGCCTGGGCCAGGCCGGGCCGGGCCACGGCCATCCTGAAGCCATGGACCTGTTCCAGCCATGGAACCCCCCCCACTGCCTTGTCGTGGGCAGCCGGAGCGGCTCGGCTCTCCCCCCTCTCCACTTCGATAAGAAAAATTCAACATTCCAGCTGCAAAGCTGCAAGGCCGAGGTGAGATTAACCCTTTTATTGCTGTGAAGAGCTGAAAACCTGAGGGAAGAGAGAGAGGAGATGCTTAAGGCTGAAATTCTGTTGTGAAGCTATGATATATCAGAGTATCCTGTTGTAATTTCATGAAGATATGGGGGGTGGAGTGTTCAACTCGTGAGCAAAAGCACCTGCGCTGAGATAGGCAGATGCTGACGCAGCTGTAATTTCATGAGAAGTTTGGACAGGGAGAGATGAACCAGATGAGGACTTTGGCTCCAGATGGGAAAGGAGAAAACCTCAGTCCGTAGAGATGAACCAGATGAGGACTTTTGCTCCGAACGGGAAAGGAGAAAAACCTCAGTCCGTAGAGATGCTCCCAGAGATAGTCCTAAAGATGAAGATGATGAAGACCCTTTGCTCCCAGGGAAGGAGAAGGGCCTCTGTTTTTGTTTCTGAACGGCTCAACCTTAAAATTGTACCCCAAAAAACTTCAAGAGTGGACCCTCGAAGGCAGTTGCGGGAAAAGCTGCAAGTCGGGGGAAAGGACTCACACGCAGGCAGAGAGACTCCTCTTCCTAAATGGACTGAACGATATTTGGAAGTGGGCGGCTGTCTCGTTGTGATAATGTTTTCATAGCATGAGCAAGAAGAGACTTCTCTTTCTAAATGGACTGAACAAGGTTATTATGGAAGTGGTAAACAGACTGAACATCTCAAGGGTTGTCTTTTCACATCGTCAGTGGGAGAAGGGAGGAAGGTGGGGGGAGGAGGAGAGTTCTGAAGGTGGTATTTTTTTTTTTTTTCTTCTTTTAGGTCTGTTAATAAACTTCTTTATATTCTTTCAAGTTTGGTGCCTGTTTTGCATTTCTCCTAATTCTTATCTCACAGCAGATAAACAGTAATGAGTATTTTGGACCAAACCACTACAACAACACACAGCTAAACTTCCAGTGCAGGTACTCTGCAGTAGCCACAGCAGTCTAAGAGCACAGGCAGGACAAGTCTGGAGACAGAGAGAGATAATATGCTCTATCATACCTACTTCTACTAACTCTGTCTGCAAGCCTTGCCCTTGAGCTAAATGGTTTCAGCCTCACTATGACAGCAAACTGTGGATGCTGAAAGCTTGATGCAGAGAAATTTTCCAGCTTTCTGCCAGTATCCATGTGAAAGTCTTACTTTCACACACATGCTAAACAGTGAGAGGTTTTTATAAACCAATCCTTTCTCTTGCAGGTGCAAGATTGTTATGCAGTATTGTTGTGTTACTGACTGGAGAAATATTCTGAAATGGGTGTTGTAGGGTTTAACCAATCATTCCAAGAGGTTGATGGTCAAAGGACCAATAACCTTATGCCATTCAAGTGAACCAGGTTATTTATTGATTTCCAAACTCATTTATATAATTCCATTTCCTTCCTGGATTGAGGTCTATGTCATTTTTCTCACCATCCCCGGTACAACAGTGACAGCAAACATTATCATGAGAAAATACTTTTTCTGCAGCAGTTAATCACCCTGAGATCAGTTTTCTATTAGCCTCTCAACATAAAACTGAACAGAAAACAAGGCTATAAAGCCCCGCTTGATGCACTACATACTCTCATCTGAATCATTTAATTATTCATAATCCACAAAATATTAAAGGCATGTGATGTTTGAGCTGCTGGTGAGCAGTGTTTCTCTCAACCACTTGGTATTCCTTTCCCTAACACGGAGCTCTTGGGCTGCAGCTGCTGCTCAGACAAGCAGTGCTGGAGCACCTCTGCTGTGGAGACAGGCTGAGAGCTGCGGCTGCTCAGCCTGGAGAAGGGAAGTCTGTGGAGAGACCTCATTGAAGCCTTCCAGTACCTTAAGGGGACTTAGAAAAAGGAAGGAGAGAGACTTTTTATAAGAGCAGACACCGTCAGGACAAGGGGCAATGGTTTTAAACTGACAGAGGGCAGTGTTAGATTGGGTATTAGGAAAAAATTCTTCCCTGTGAGGCTGGTGAGCCCTGACACAGGTTGGCCAGAGAAGCTGGAATTGTTCAAGGCCAGGTTGGACAGGGCTTGGAGCAGCCTGGGACAGTGGACGGTGTCCTCGCCCATGGGAGGGGGTGGAATGAGATGACCTTTAAGGTCGGTTCCAACCCAAGCCCTCCACGATTCTAAGATGAAAAACACCCTTGGCGATGCCCAGACCAGCATGTATTCAATGACACAACTCTGAGAGCAAATAAATCAACATTGTGACCAGCAACTATTGAACTAATATAATGAACGCTTCTAATGACTTATTTTTCACACAGAATCATGGAATTAACTAGGTTGGAAAAGACCTTTGAGATCATCAAGTCCAACCTATGACCTAACATCACCTTATCAACTGAACCATGGCACTAAGTGCCACATCCAATCTTTTTTTCAACACCTCCATGGATGGTGACTCCACCACCTCCCTGGGCCATCCCAATGCCCAATCACTCTTTCTGTTAAGGATTTTTTCCTAATGTATAGCTTAAACTTACCCAGGTACAGCTTAAGGTTGTGTCCTCTTGTCCTGTCACTTGTTGCCTGGGGCAAGAGACCAACCCTCACCTGGCTGCATCCTCCTTTCAGGTAGCTGTAGAGAGTGGTAAGGTCTCCCCTGAGCCTCCTCTTCTCCAGGCTAAACAACTCCAGCTCCCTCAGCCACTCCTCATAAGGCTTGAGTTCCAGACCCCTCACCAGCCTTGCTGCCCTTCTCTGGACACGTTCCAGCACCTCAAGATTCTTCCTAAACTGGGGGGGCCCAGAACTGGACACAACACTCAGGGTGTGGCACAACCAGTGGCCCAACCAGTACAGGGAAAGAATCACTTCCCTAGTTCTGCTGGCCACACTATTCATATTTTAATACGCTCTGTTCAGATCTGTCATAATCTCAACCCTCTGCACCCCACACTTGGTGAGCAGTGTTTTTCTCAACCACTTGGTATTCCTTTCCCTAACACGGAGCTCTCGGGCTGCAGCTGCTGCTCAGACTGTCACAAGGCAGTGCTGGAGCACCTCTTGGAAGCCCCAAGAAGGAGTGTAGTGGATTAACCCCAGCCAGGAACTCAGTCCCACGCAGTCACTTGCTGCTCTGGTGGGATGGGGAGGAGAATCAGGAAAAGGTAAGACCCTGCATGCTGTCGGTGTGATCCTGGTGTGACCAATTGCCTGGATGTCCCACCTTCCCTGCTCTTTGTCCTCCTTCAGATAGAAAACAACAGCAGGGCATTTTTCACCAGAAGTCTACAAGGTCAGACCCTCCTAACCAAGACAAATCCTGTTAACACAGGAAACTCTGGTTTTCCAGGGCTCTGCAGGCAGATTTGCTCCAACAGCCAAAGCAGCATTACTGATGGCTGCTTGGAAATGTGATAACTGGCACTTCCTCATCCATTCTCCTCCTTGCTTTGTCCACACCCTCCTTCATGCCACAGGTGACAAGGATGAGAAAATCCCTTCCCTGTGCCCAAAGAGGTCAGCCAGAAAGCCCCACTCATCATCTGTGTTCAGCATGCAGCACACTGCACACCACATGAAACATCCACTGCCAGCAACATGAGAACACTTGGGAAACCCACAGCACTGCCTCCAGACCCCACTGGCCCAAGGTCTCCCCTCTGTACATCCAGGAACCCAGGGAACTAAAGACATGCATTCATTAGTGGTCTGTCACAGAGAAATTATCAGTTACTGCAGGACACAGTGTGCAGTGGATAGCAAAAGAATTGTTCTTAGGGCAAAGTTGAGATGTTTACAAAAAGCAGAATGCTTGAGCAATTTCTCATCCAACTGTCAACAGTTTCAGCTTAATAGAAACAAGATGTCAGATCTCACAGAAGGAAACTTTGTATAAGAAAACCCACAAGCCGGTAGACCCAGCACCATCTGCCCTCTACACTGAGAGCTCTCCACAGCCCTCTCCCCCATGCTGAGGGACTCCTGGCCATCCCATCCTGCTGCCCATGTTCAGCACTGACAGTCTCTGACTCCCCAGACCGGCTGCACATGTCCAGCGTGGCCCGGACACCTGATGCTCCTTCCCTGCTAGAAGCAACCAGCCTCCTGGCAAGTCCTAAATAAAACTAGACACCAGCTCGTCATTTCAGTCAGGCAATTACCTGGTACTTCAGCAATAAACAAAGCCTTCAGCTGCCTTCCACGACATCACAGCATTTTCTATCTGCACACTTCAAACAGCTGCAGTTAAACCCCTCTTCTACAAAAAGAGAAAACCAAAAATACCTTAATGACTCCTGCATACGTCTTACCTCGTCCAAAGCCGAGCACTTCTGCCTCGTCCTGCTGCGTCACACCAGCTCTTCATCCTCTTCAGATATCCACACCCAGACACCCGCCCCTTCCCGCTCCCCTTTTGCATGCTGATGTCTCAATAAAGCAGGGAAAGCACCCTTCACCCCCAGCACGGCATGAGCGCTGATGAGTTTTCACCCAAGGAGCCAACACCAAAGCACTCTAGCCCCCAGCAGAAAGCACAGCTCCGCACTTGTGTGCACCTGCCAGATTACACACCCCAGCCTACCTCAGGGCCTCCAACCACAACATCAGCTGGAGCCAACAGGTGGGTTTTGAGACAAATTTGGAGGAAGCAGTGTAAACAAGGTTAACAAAGGAATAAAGAAAAGACATCAAAAGATTAAAAACCACCAGGAAGAATGCGGTGAGCAAGCGGGCTCACATCCCAGTAGAGGGGAGCAAGAGAGGCTCCCCAGTGGGGCAGAGAAGGGGCATAGGGGCCTTTCAAACAAACAGGATAGCAGGACAGATTCATACCCTTTGCTGTTACAGAAGAGCAAGAAGGCATATTCACCACCAGAAAGATTACAAGGGTTTTGGGATCAGTCATTCCCTCACTGCTGGGAACAATCTTTTACACACTTTCGAACAGCATCCAGCATCCCTATGTGTGCGGCAGGTGACCACTAACAGCCGGACTGCCTGCTCTGGACTGCCCAGGGCAGTGGGAGCTCACGGCAGCAAGGACTCGGCTACTCACCCACAGGCCCCTATTCTGCCAAGACACACAACAACATTTCTTTTTCCACAGCAGCCCACGCTGCTGTAGGCACAACAGAAAGCCAAGTCCCAGCAGCTGCTGCAAGGCTGACCTGTCAATGCCCGGGATTTCTCCCAGGGAGATGGGTGACACCCGGCCTCTCCTGAGCAGCACCTCCTGCTCTGTAAAACATCGGGGCCGCTGTCGTTCCTGGAGCTGGAGCAGCAGCAACTTCAGGCAGAAAAGTAAGTTCTCGTCAGAACCCCTGGAGTTCACTCTTGTGTTCTCAGCAATACTCAAAAGCTCACTGGGCCACCCAGGGTATTTTCATTAAACCTTTTCTAATGGATCGAGTTTTTTGCTTCTCATGGTTACTTGGGCAGCGAGTGTCTGCGCCGTGGATGTGCTGGGATCAGCAGGAAACGGGAACTGCTCCGAGGGTCCGGGATCAGCCCCACCGAGCCCGTTCCCTCGCGTTCGCCCCCGCACAAGCTCCGCTCGACGCGTTTGGGGCGGCCCCGGGCCGCAGCCGCGCTGAGCTGGGCCACGTGTGTGTGCAGCCGCTCCCTGCGGGCACGGCCCGCCCGCCGCAGCTCCCCGGCCTCGGCCCCGGCACGGCCTCCCCCCTTTTCCCGCGGGCGGCGCTCACCAGACACGGGTGACCTCGGGGGCACAGGCCGGCAGGTCCAGCAGCATCCTCCCGGTGATCCCGCTCTCTGCGGGAGCAAGAGAAGCGTCAGCGCCAGCGGCGAGGCCGCACGGCCCCGGCCCCAGCCCCAGCCCCGGCCCCGGCCCGCCGTACCTCGGAAGCGGCGCAGCAGGCTGGGATCGCCCACGCCGCAGCGGGAGAGGTGCTGGCAGAGCCGCTCCGTGTCCCACAGCCGCGGGTCGCTGCGGTCGCTGCCGGGGGCGGCGGGGCCGCGGGGCCCCTCGCACCGCGCGCGCTTGGCGGGAACGCCCGCCGGGCTCCCCATGCCGCACCGCCACCGCGCAGGCGCCACCGGCCCGGGGGTCCGGCGCGCAGTGACGTCACCGCCCCGCGCGGCCCCTCAGGCGCCCCTCGGCGCCGCGGCCGCCCCGCAGAGGGGCCCGGGGAGGAGCCCCGGCCCCGGGGAGGAGCCCCGGCCCCGCCGAGGAGCCCCCGCTCGCCCCCAGAGCCCGCCTCACCCCGCAGGGCGGCAGGGTCGCGTTTGAGGCCCGCCGGTGGCTGTTCGCCGCGGCGACCCGGTTGGGCTGGCGGCGGCCCTGCTCTGGGGGATTCACGTGAGATACCTGGAACCCTGCACCGGCACTGCCCGGTCATCATCCCAAATCCCAGCCATCATCACAAACACGAGCTGCCACATGGTGCTTCCACAAGAAGTGACGCCACAGCGCTGCTGCCTTCAGACAACACTGCTGAATGCACCGAAATCGGAACTCGTTCAAGATCTTCCCAAGACATCACGGGCCATGGGAAGAGCCACACCACAGCTGCCAGGTGCCCCGTTGCTCCCAGCCATGGTGATGGACACCACAGTCATCCCAGGCAGAGACACCTGGGCTGGTTTTTACATATCTCGTTCACATGTAACATCCCAATACCCATGAAAACAGCTCAGCTGCCCAAGGCCTCTGAGTGCCACAAAGGCACTGGAAGGGGCCCAAAACTTTGGCTCCCCATTACAGACTGCATAGGCCAAGACTGGCAAAATCCCCCCTGCCTTGATCCACCCCAACAGCCTTCTCAGAGCTGTGCCTGCCCCACGTGCAGCTGCACATGGTGCCCGATGGATGAGATACTCTCACCCGCTTCTGGGGGAGCCCACTCACTGCTCCCAGCAACCCCATGGACTGAGGTTGTGCCAGGCACTCCTCCTTGGGAAAAGCCTGCTGCTCCACTGCCATCACAAGCACCAACAGGGACACCCCAGAGATCCAGATCCCTGGACACCTCCAAGCTCCCTGCATGACCCAGCAGTTATGCCCAGCACATGCTGGGCTCACTGCGATGCTGCATGGGCTCCCAGGGGGAAGGTTACACATTATCCCTCAGCAGGATGCACACATATGCTGGTTTTACAAAGCCAAGTTTGGGGAACAAGGGGGGCAGTGGTGGCCTCTGTATGTCGACACCAGAAGCTTTTCCTATGTTGGGCAGAGCTGGCTCAAGGGGGGCCTCCAAGCCAAATCACTGTGGCACAGCTGTAGCTGGGAGGCAGGAGCCAGAAGATGTGCAAGCCACAGCCCTGCAGGCACCAAGGGCAGGGAAGAAGGAGGGGCAGGAGGTGCTCCAGGCACTGGAGCAGAGATTCCCCTGCAGCCTGTGGTGCAGGCCACGATGAGGCAGATCCACCCTGCAGCCCATGGAGGACCCCACACTGGAGCAATTGGACATGCCCTTGAGGAAGCTGCGGCCCGTG
The DNA here is from genome assembly GCF_017639235.1 of Corvus kubaryi. Taxonomy (NCBI): domain Eukaryota; kingdom Metazoa; phylum Chordata; class Aves; order Passeriformes; family Corvidae; genus Corvus; species Corvus kubaryi. The sequence goes on from NW_024581041.1 coordinate 618,433, forward strand.
GAGCTCCAACACTGGAGCAGGCTCTCAGCAGGAACTTCACCCATGGGGAGATCCCATGCTGGAGCAGGGGTAGAGCGTGAGATGGAAGGGGCAGCAGGGACAGAGCATTACAAACTGACCCCAACCTCCCTCCCCATCCCCCTGCAACACTTGAAGAGAGAGGAAGGAGGATAGTCAAGCATGAAGTTGAGCCTAGGCAGAAGGGCTGAGTGGGGAATAGGTGGTTTTAGTTTTGGTTTTGTGTCTCATTATCCTACTCCATTTTCAATTGGACATCAATTTATCTTCCTCAATTCCTGTCTTTTGCCCATGGCTGGTGAGTGATCTCCCTGTCTTTATCTCGAAGCTGTTTTATGGTATTTTCTCCCCACTTTGCTGAGGAGGGGAGGTGGGAGTGTGGCTGAGTGACCTGGCAGCCAGCCACAAGACAACGCAATGCATGTCTGGAATTGCTGCATCCTCCTCCCCACTTCCTTCTCCCCTTCAGATGTGTAGAGGGAAGAAAAAAATAACCCAAAAAACTTCCCATCATCTTAATAAGAAGAAGTTCTTTATTTTTTTCTTGATGTCTCTGAGGGGCAAAGATCACATGTTCTACTGTCATGCTACAGTAATTTCCTCTTGTAAACAAACATTCTGCTTTCTCACTTCTTGGCTTTTGTTAGCAAAGTACACGTAATGCTTGCTGTCTGATTTTCATTTGGCTGAGAGTCTCTCTACATCCCCTCTGGGTGTCTTGGAGATATCCATCACACTGAAACGAAACTGGCTGAGCCCCTCCCTTTTAGAGGAAACTTTATTCTCGGAAGAAATGTGAGGAGGCAAAACCAGGCCAGATCCATTAAGGAATGCAACCATACAAAATAATCTTCCATCTTCTCCTTTTGCTTTGTTGTACATAAGTGACACACAAATGTCACTGGTGCTTGGCCTTTTAAGGAATAATTGATCACTGGTCCATTCTTCTAGCAGAGTCAAAAACTGCCCTATATATATCTCTACCTAAAGAAGCTTTTTGGGGAGGGGAAGGAGTTGAAGGACACACATCCTTCATCCACAGGCCCAATACATCTGGAGAGCTTATAAAAAAAAAAATTTAAGAGGGAGCTCATTGCATTTGTGGCCTAAATAAAACAGCAAGGGAGGAATATCCTGAAGGAACAGGACATCGGTCTTGGATGCAATCAAAAAACTGCTGATTTTGTAGCATGAGATGAACACATGGCACAGCAAGAGAACAGGGATTACCAGTTTCACTCTTGGGTAGCAGGAAGAAAAAGAAAGAAAAATACTGCACTAGGGTGTTGTTCTGAGTGTGTATTCCCTCATCATCAAACAAAGCACATGAAAAAGGGGAAAGGAGGAAAAAGTTATTTTTGCACTTGTTTGTGTGCAATAGAGGTGGCCTGAGTGCCCCCCCATCCCTGCCTGCTGCTGCACACACAGGAAACCCAGTTATCTCTGCTGAAGCAATGTGGCGCATAAACCCAAAATTATGCGAGTCCCCTTGCAATGGCAAACAAAACTCAAGGCACATGGTCAAATTCAGGCTGAAGAGGAATTATTCCTTTGTAGGGGCTCTATTTTTTTCACTTTACATGTTTCTTGTAGCACTTTCCTGGTGTTTATGGCTAAGATTGGAAGGGACTTAAAACCTCATCTCGTTCCAACTGCCCTTGCCATGGGTAGGAGAGCCCTAGTCTAGACCAGGTTGCTCAAAGCCCATCCAACCTGGTCTTGAACACCCAGGGGTGGGGCACCCACCACTGGATTGACTCCCTGTTGGTGGACTCTGTGAAGCAGTGCTACAAACTTGCTACCAAGTTCACAGCAATGCCAGCTGTGACGCGGCACCAGTTTGTTCCACAACCTCAGCTGCTTGAGCCCCATATTAACACATTAACTAGCTGAAATTTGTGTAACTAAACCCTTTCAGAGCTGTTTTTCTGTGGCTGGGAACCATGATGGATGATATCTAAGTGAAGGCAGAGAAGGTGCTTGCAGTAAAGCTGCTGCAGCCCAAGTTCCTGGTGCCTTGTGAGAGGCAGCATCGGGTCACAGGAGCACTGCAGTGGTGTACATGTGCAGGGGAAACTGGGCTTCCTTAAACCAAATGTTCCCCATTGCTTGGGTGTACAAACCTTCAGGATGAGGCACCACATGAGCCCCGTGCCCTATCAGCTCTGCCCAGCCTTGTGGCTCAGATGGAGCAGGGCAGCATGAGCCCAGGCTGCAGACAGGCTGGGAACTACAAGCGTAACCTGCCTCTGATGCATCTGTCCTCCAGTGTACTTCTGGTCACTCAAGGAAGTTAAAAAGTTTTAGGAGTTTGGCATTGTGTTCATCTGACACCAGTTTTTCAAGAACTACTACTTGGGAGATGAGTTATGTTCCTTTTGCAAACTTTGATTACTGTAATCAAAGCGATCAAACTGAGTAATCTCTATTTACTCAGCGTCTTTGGCCTTAAGACACATTCAGCTTCTCTCATCTGAGATTCCAGCACTGCTTACACACTTACAGTTTCTTCTTGGCTTTGTATTGTGTCCCCAGTTTAAATTCCTACCACTCCCCAGGTGTCCCCAGTTTAAACTCCTACCACTGCAACAACAAAAAACCCCTATGAGTCACAAACCAGCAACACAAGAGGAGTGATTCCTAATGGGAAACCAAAGAGAAAATCAGTTTCGATTCCCTGAGTTGTTTAATTGCAGTCTAACCACAAATTTTTCTTGAGGCCACATGTTAGTACAACATTTGGGATGTGGCAGCCTATTATTAACATAGTGCTTGTATGTAAAGAGCTAGCAACTTTATGGTATTCTCTGCAAGGGGGTTAATAACCTTTTAACTTTGGCTCTCTAGAAAGCTGAACTGTAGTAAACATGGAAGCTCTGAATCCACTTCAAGGAGCATTAAGAAGGTGATATTTTCATTTGAAGAATTGGTGAAAACCCTCCCTGCCAGAAGTCAGGATGGTTTGCAAGTCTGGAATACAAGAGCCTAATTTGAGTTCAGGCTGCCCACAATGCTGCCCCCTCGCTGGCAGGCTTACCTTCAGAAGTTTACAAAGATAAAATCCAAAAGCCAGCCAGGCTTTCACAGCTACAACCCTCAACATCCCCTTACGTGGTAGCTAATCCTTGGGTAAGATTAAGGGACAAAGCTGGTGTCTACCATGGGCCACCCAGCCAGGACCATAACATTAAGGAACATTTGTAAATCAATCAGCCTTGTCCTTGTCTGACTTAACATCTGGCAAGTTTAACTGGGAACACCACACAGCAGTACAAACTAGTCCAGAAAATTCCTAAAACACTTGGGTAACAACTTCATGGTAGAGGTACTAAGGGAGCCAACCAAGAAAGGTGCCCCCTGTGATTTGTTGTTACCAGAGAGGGTCTCATAAGGGGAGTGGCAATTGGTGGCCGTCTTGGCCACAGTGACCACAAAGCAATCAAGTTTAAAATCTCTGATGACAGGAGGAAAAGTGTCAGCAAAACTTCTACCCTGGCCATGAGGAGAGCAGAGTTCAGGCCGCTCAGGGAATTAAGTCAGTAGGGTTCCCTGGGGAAATGCTTTTGAAGGTGCTGGGGTCCATCAGTGCTGGTCATTTTTTAAGCACCAAGTGCTAAGGGCCCAGGAACAGGCAATTCCCACACACTAGAAGTCAAGAGGTGAGGTGGGAGGCCAGCTTGGCCAAGCAGGGATCTTCCTCTGGAGCTAAGGCAAAACAAGAAAGTATGGTCAGAGTGAGCAAGGTCTGTGGCATGGGAGTGTTCTGCCAATTGGCAGGGGCGATTTAAAGGACACAGACACCAATGGAAAGAATGGTCTTATTTTACTATGAATATTAAGGTAACACAAAAGTAAAATAATACACTCAATAAAACTACATGCTTGGCTTTAGCAACAAGCAAAAGTAAGCAAGGTAACGCACCTAATAATTGCTATATGAGAGAGAGGATAATGATTGAGAAAGATACATCACCAATTGCCCGAATACCATCATCCAGATCCACAGTCACTGGGGAGCCCCATTTGCAGCAAGGACCTGGAGAACCCTTCCGGGCAATTGGGGAAATCCTACACGGTGTGTCCACCCACAGGTGAGGTCTCCAAATTCACCCTGAAAGTGGGTCCAGCTTTTATAGGCCCAAATCAGCAAGTCCAAGTGACCTGATTACATTTTTAGCGCAGAAACAGCTGGAACTGATGGCACACGTCCTGACCAGCAGGGGCCAGGGCTTGGCCAGAGCCCAGGCCTCGGCCAGAGCCCAGGCCTCAGCTGGAAGGGTTTATCCTAAAATATTCTACAAACAAGCCTCTATGCATGTCAGTTGGGAAAATTTCTTAAAATGATACATTTCTTGCAGATAACTACACAAGGTTATACAGAGCTAGCATAAGCATCTCAGTCATCTATTTTTAGCTAAATAATACTGATGGTGTTGGTCCAGAATTCATCTTGTAAGTCAGCTCTGGCTGAGGCCTGCTGCTCAGGCCTAAGTACATCAGGGAGGAACACAGAGAGATGGGCAATCACTGACCACATGAGGTTTAACAAAGAATAGTGCCAGCTTCTATACCTGGGACTGGACAACCCTGGATGTCCAGACAGACTGGGGAACAAGAGGCTGGAGAGCAGCACCATGAAAAGGGACCTGGGAGTTTGGGCTGAGGGCAAGTGGAACAGGAGCCAGCAGTGCCCTGGCAGCCCCAAGGGCCAGCCCTGTCCTGGGGGACATCAGGCCCAGCATTGCCAGCCGAGCGAGGGGGTGACTGTCCTGCTCTGCACTGGGGTGGCCTCACCCCAAGTCCTGGGGACAGTTTGGGGTGCTGCCAGGTGTGGATATAAAGCTATTAAAAGAGCACATGTGGAGGAGGGCTACAAAGATGGTGAAGGGCACAGAGGGGCCATAGGAGGTCCCTTGGTTTGTTCAGCCTGGAGGAGACTGAGGTCAGACCTCACCAGGTCTGCAGCTTCCTCTTGAGGGGCAGCTCTGACCTCTGCTCCCTGTGACCAAGGACAGGACCTGAGGGAACAGAGCTGGGCCAAGGGAGGGTCAGGCTGGGTATCAGGGAAAGGTTCTTCCCCCCAGAGGGTGGCTGGGCACTGAACAGGGTCCTCAGAGAATGGGTATGACCCCAAGGCTGCCAGAGCTCCATGAGCACTTGGACAACACTCCCAGGCACAGGGTGGGGAACTGGATGATCTTAAAGGTCCTCTCCAAACCAAGCCATTCTATGATGCTATTACTGTTGGGGTGTCCTGTGCAGGGCAAGGAGTTGGACTTCGATGATTCCTGTGGGTCCCTCCCAACTTAGGATATTTCCATGATTCTGTGATTCTACAAACTACAGATTAGTCTTTTAAAACAAAAGCTCTGGCAACAAAGGCATTACAGCAGAATCTGCACAAATTGGCCTTTTTTCCTCATAGAGCAGATGAACAAGAGTTATTTAAAAAGCTGAGTTCATGCCAGTTTTATGCTTACATGGAGCGACAAAACCAGCATGACACCAGCTGGTACAGATCTGAACCTGTCCCAGGCTGGTTCTGAAACACATCTGGGAGGAAGGACCAGCACCTGGAGTTTATGCCTGCAGTGCTCAGAGGTTAACTAGGAGCCCATAGCTCAGCTCTGCTGGAGTCACGCCTGCCTCTGGGGGCACATCACCTGTCACTGCAGGGTTCTCTCCCTTTCGGTGTTTTTTTGGTGACTTCATGTAATACATTACTCACCTTCTCCCAGAATCCACACCATACTGAAGTAGAATCAGTAAAGAAACCTCTGGAGGAAACTTCAGACAAAACACATGAAATATCATGAATTTAAACAGAAAAAAAATCCCAAAGAAATCTGAGGGAGCATAAAAATGATGGTCTTCGACATTACAGAAAATGCAGATAGAAGGCATTGTTTAATAAATTAGCACAGCAAAACAACAGGAGATACAGCAACACAGGTTAAAATACTTTTCAGTTGTTTATTATAAAATACAGATTTACATGTGAAGGCACTTTGAAACCGTTACAAAATTTCCATGTAAGTTGTTGTAGCTGTTCAAGAAGCCCAAAATAGGTTTTAGATCACCTAAAAAGGTGAAAAATTCTGAACTGCATCCAGTTGTAGTATATTCATTTTGCTAATGAAGAAACACTACACCTAACAACAGTTAATCAGGATTTTGGCTCCATCAGTTGTCTACCATCAGAGAGGCAGTAACAGTGTGAGGAGCAGAGATGCCAGGAGATCTGCATGTGATATTGAATTAAAACCATGTCAATTCAACTCTCATCATACAATTCTATGGAAAGACTGATGCCATCGTGCCTGACCATACATTTCCTATCCAGAAACACTGTAATCCTTCACTTTTTATCTCAAAATCTGAAGACAGATATTAAAACTTGAATAAAATTAAAGGAAATTAAGAATCTACATTAAACCTCCTCCCATGCATGGCCATTTCCTCATACTGCAGCTCTCCATAGGCAAGCACCATTTTTTGAAAGTAAAAAAGTTCTTAAAAAAATCAAATATTCAAGTAGTTAATGAAACAAAAACAAGTCTGTAAACTTTCTACTCCTTGCTGAGTAGTGTCCCTGCACACCTACACTTAGTAATCAATTTCTCCTTCCCCACTGCTGGCTAGATTCATTAGCTGAGGCTGCCCAAAATCATGGCAGTGTTCTCCCCTGGAGACGTGGATCTCACAGCATGTACTAACCCACCCAGCCAATGGAGGGAACAGAGCCCCTCAAACAAGTCCTATGTAATTGTTGCTGGTTTTTTTTCTGTTCAGTTACACAGAAACCAAAAATTACAGTGCTGAGAAGTTTCTCTATTGCTCTAACCTTAAATACAATTACAAAATATGATCAAACTACTGATTTACAGTAATGAGTAAACCTTGACTTTTCTCCATTTTGGTAAAATAGACCCTACCAAATCCTCAGCGTTAAAAACTCAGTCACAAGAACTGGATGCTGGAATTTATACTTTTCCAGTGAATCCAAGCCTTCAACAGCTATAAACCCTCATACATACACATCTCCTTATGTGATGGGCTTACATTCAGTGTAGATACTACACAAGAGGCCAAAGGTCTTCACGAAAATATAAAACAGAGATACAATTTGTTTAATGAATTTGTGCATTTGAACAGCTTTGAGATGGCCAAGCCCCAGCTGCTGATTTCAGCTGTATTTCCTCATGAGTGAGCTGCCATGCATATGAACAGCATCTAGGGCAGGCTGTTCTGTGGCTTCCAACATGGAACACCCACTGGCTCAAGAGAAAGGGAATTCAGGCTCACAGAACTGCATCTCAGTGCTTTACCAGAGTCCAACCTAAGTCACCACTATTTGTATTTTTAGATTATTGCCTTTGTTACTGCAAAAGCTGCCAGATCCATATCACAATCTACACTTTAACAGAAGTTCTGACAGTTCAAAACTGCTCAGCTCTTCCTGAAGCAAAATAATTAATTTCTTCTCCCTCCAGTTAATCCACAGTAAAATAATGCATAAAATTCCATATTCTTTTCAAATAAGGCACTTTGAAAGTTTCTTCTCCAAATACCAAAAGTTTGAGGAAACTTTACTCATTTCATTCATTTCTTTATTGCTCTTACTCCAACCATAAAACCAGTATGAGAAGCTGAGTTACACTCAGAACTCACGATGCTCCAAGTGAGGCTTGAGAACATCCAATATGGCTTTCACAGAACACTCTTTTGCTTAAAACTGCTCAGTGTGGCCTTTGGGAATGAAGATCACTGGCATTTCCTGCATAACTCTAACTTTTTGTATCCTGTGGAAGTGAGGTGAAAGTTCAGTGTTAAAGGAACTTGGCAGTTGTCTATATACAAAACCAAGAAATAAATAGCACAACAGCTGTATCCATCTCCGTAACTTAGAGATCTCACAGAAAACAGACGTTTTTTAGTGATTTGCTCTTTCACTGACAACATCCTGCAGACGTTTTAGTAGAACATCTTCGTTTTCCTGGCAGAGTCGCTTCGTGGGCGATTCAGTGTCACTGTCAATTGTTATTGCTCGCTTCTTACTCCTGTGTTCACCTTGTTTTATCATATTGTTGATGTCCTTCAAACTCTGCGATCAATACAAAAACAGAGTTACTCTATTTCAAACTTGCTCTGTGTCTGAAATATCAGAGAACAACAGGTTATCCTGCACCTCTGAGTGATGGAGTCTACATACAGAATTCTACCTTTCACCCCAAAGTGAGAGACTATTCATTGTAACACATCAGAACTGCAGTAGACCACATCCTAATTAAAAGACTAATTACCCTTTCTCAAACTGACTGCTTTCAGCCTTGTTTTTCTGTCTACCTTGGAAGGGCTGCCATTGAATTTGTAGAGCAGAGCAGTTCGAGGCGTGAGGCAGGCGCCGTTCTTGTGAGGTGACACGTACACGGAGTGCTGCTGGGAGATGCGCCGGGGAGACACCGGCTGCTGCCGGATGCTGGGGAACGGCGACAGCGGCGGCGCTTCCATCTGCAAGAGAGGACACACCTGCACAGCAGCTCAATCGAACACGCCTGAGAGCAGGAACTTCACAGAAGGAAAGATTAATACACTTCCAGATCTTCTTTAGAATATTTTGTCTTGTTACAGTGAAACAACAGATCAAGTACCGATCAAACAACAGAAATGATTTTCCAGATGCCTTACACACATAGTCCACAGGCATTTGAGCAAATAGGTGTTGCATCAATGTAAAGAAGCTGGAACTGGGTTTGCAAACTGAGCAGCATCTGCATTTGTCCTCTTGAAAGGCTGTTAAAGCAAGTGTTCATACCCTTACCTGCAGCTATCTGACATGACCCACACCAGGTGACAAGACAAAGTTATTGACATACGTTTAACTGCCATGAAAGATGACTCTGCGAGTTATTAATTCCAAAATACTTACCACATGATCCTGGTTTGTGATATCATACTTCAGTGCAAATGACTTTACTCTTCCTATGTAGACTGCGTTATAGAATTTAATAAGATCTCCTCTCTCCTCTGTTTCTGACTCACTCGAGTTCTCTGCTGCGGATCGTCCCGAGGAGCTGCCAGCTTTCACAGATGAGTCTAACAATAAGAGAGCTTCAGATTTCAAAACTACAGCATTGGCAAACCGGGCACTTCAGAGTTGAACTTACGATGTCCAGCTGGCAAGAACTTGTCCATAAATTGACCAGTCAATGAGAGGAATTCAAGAAATGTGCTTGAGCCAGGACCAGAGTGTGCTGCAGGTGGTTATGAACATCAGCAGGAGCTACCAATCGCTCTGAGCAGGCTTGTGGGTTATGGCTAAAAAGGCCAGTATCAACCTTTATTCCAAATTCAGAAATAGCTGTAGCAAGAAACTGTAGCACAGCTGACCCCTTTTTCCATGCTTATTTTGGGAAGTGGTATAAAGCCATTACTTGCTCTTAATACTAAGTTTTAAGCAGTATGACAGCTCCCAGCTTTTGGCTTCTGTGAAAGTCTCTAGTGATCAGCTAGCAAAGAACAATTTGGTGCTCAACTCAGATCTGCACCAAGGAAGTCATGACACCATTTGTTCAGGAATATTCTGTTAAGTGGGAAAAGCTGCAGCCACACAGCAAGTGTATTTCTGTTAATGTTTGCTCTCCCCTAATTAAGCTGAAGTGCTACTGAATACAACCTTCTATGTCTCCTCCAGACTTGCTGTCTGCCAAGTAAAACAGAGCAGCACACAATAAAGTCTCTGGCCATCAGTGCACTGAGACAAACATCAAAAGCTCCAGCTGACACCCATAAGTGACTCTTTTGTCCGTTTGCCTTCCTTCTCTCACAACACAAGCACAGCTCCTGTGAACTGGTGTCAAAAGAGCAGGAGTTAATTAAGAAGAGTCCATAAACTGAAGAAAGTCTGGTAGGAAAAGCCACTGAAGAACTTTGTAACCAAGTACATTTGTCTGACAAAATACCAGAGCCCAGTGTCACTTCAGATATTCCAAGACATCCAGTAACCGTAGAGGTGTTAGACAGAATTCAGATGAGATCAGCACTTTCCTGGACCCTGGTAGAATCCTCAACAGGCCTTTAAAATGGCTCTAATACTCATTAAGGCAGATGAATCCCACCCACTGGGAATTTACCACAAAGAACAAACTAAATTCCACGTGTGTCCTGGCTGCAGATCTGCTCATGGGCTCATGTGTGATCTCCTCTGCTCATGGGCTCATGTATGATTTCCTCTGTTCATGGGTTCATGTATGATCTCCTCTGCTCATGGGCTCATGTGTGATCTCCTCTGCTCATGGGCTCATGTGTGATCTCCTCTGCTCATGGTTTCATACATGGGCTCGTGATCTCTCACTTTCCTGACATGTCATTCAAAACAGCCATAGCACAATTCTCATGTTTTTCTCAAATACTACTCTCATCCCCTTTCTTCTCTAACCCAGAGCAAAGAAAATATTACCTATTTAAAAGAAACCTGAATGTAAGAAAATGGTGGTCCTGGAGAGTTACCATTTTTATTTTCTGAAACAAGTTCTCCCTAAGTCTTCAGAATAGGTGATATTAAAAAAAAACCACCATAATATTCCAGGTACTGTTTATCTTCATTCTTCTTTGTTATCAGTGTTGCTGTCCAAGAAGAACTACAGTATCACTGACATACTAAGAAATACTTCAACCCTGAGCAACCAAATTTAAGTAAATGAAATTAAACAACTAGGAAGTGTATTTTCCATATCTAATACACAGGAGAGCTACTGACAAGATGGTTTCTTTTTCAACAATACATTTATTTTTGTTTAATATACTTAAAACTGTAAAACTTGCTCCATTTCTTAATACTTGACAGTTCAGTTCTTTAAAAGCCCCCAAGCATGTTATTGAAAAGAGCAGATTCCTTTGCTGTACTCACCTTCTGTCATCTCCATATCTGGGTTTCCATTTTTGTCCAATGGGACATCACCAGAAGTATTTCTCAACAAGACACTCCTATAAACCTACAAGACATCAGGGAAAAACACTCTTATCAAGGAAAGCAAGGAAGTCAGGAGACTAGATGAAATCAAACTGAACAGGAACGAGTATTACACTGCAGAGGATTTGACTTTCCTCTTATGAGCACAAACACTTCAAAAGCCACCCATGAGCTTTACAGAAAGTAAATGCAATGCTCTTGACTTACATGGCTGTTTGCTTGTGGCTGATTTCTGTAACTTTTCATTATGTCCTGAAAAGTTCTTTCCTCTTTGGTTACCTGGAAAAGAAAAGGCTGTTGAAGACCAAGCGCAAGCATGAAGGCCAGGCTGCTCAGGTCCAGTATGCAGCTTTTTGATTAATATTACTATGGATACATAATTTTAAAATTTATCTCTGGTGATGAAGAGTATGAAAACACCAAGGATTTTTCTTGTTCAGGAATTCCTTGCTTCTTAGCTACTAAAGCTTTTTATTGCTTATGATGCTTTCCAGACCCTTCTTCCAGTGACACTTAAAATTAAAGAAAGGAAATATTATAAAGTCAAAAATGCCTTTTGTGAATTTGGAAACTGGATCCCTTAACTTTTCTAAACAGAAAGTGGGGAAATCCTGAATCAGACATTAGGCAGGTATGTACACACATGCAATTTCACCTTGCTTTTTTATTTCAAAATAGCTCATTTGTTAAAGCGCTTCGTTTTCAGCCATACATTTGTAATTTTAAGAGCAGACAAACAACAGATTTTGTAGTAGGAGCCAGGTGACAATGTATCAGTGTCTCTGGCTAAGCTGTCAGGTCTCACACTGCACTGGAGACAGCATTCAAAAGCCTGTGTTATAAAAAACCTCAAAACAAATGACAAATTACACGATAAAATACAGAGCACTGACTCTTCAGTGCTTTGCTATCAGCATTGACATCAGGTGAGCCTAACCCATGCTGCAGTTAAGAGGACAGGTAGTCACAATTTAAACATCAGTGTCCCTCCACACATAGTGCTCCTCTTCATTTGTCTGCCCTCAAGAAAAGGTAATCCAGCCTCAATGGAATAATTTCACCCTCAAAACTTTTGTGTCTGAATTAGGCTTGATGGACACTGTAATCATCAGCTCAAATTTGAGTCAAACCAATAGTCCAGTTTCATAGTCCAGTTTCACACCACCTTAAATTAAAGCTGGCAAATGGAATAAGAAATGAAGTACAAGTAACAGGCAACCACCTCAATTCCTCAGCCTGAATCATCAAAAGCTAAGAGAATTTTTGGGGAATAGAAACCTTCCTAAATACAGTTTCTCCTGCAAATTTCTGCACCTGCCTAATTCCTTAACTGTAATGGAGTTTTTAGTTCAGGTTATACAGATTGTCAAGATGACAAATGGGACAGAAAACAAATACAGGGCAATAAGACCACACAGTGCTTTGCCTGTGTCAACCAGTGCTCACTGTGAATGCACTTGAGAAGAGAAGAAAAACTGTCAATAATTTCCATCAACAAGCCAGTGAGCTAAGATATGCAAAACAAGGGAAAAACCATCCTGGGACTTCATCCACTTCTTCGAAGGAGCTTCCCCTTCCCTCCAGTAATATAACATGAATGAATCAGTCAAACTGTAAATGCTCAACACACCTGATGCTTTCAACTGAACATAAAATTCCATTAATTTCTTAAAACTGCGTGTTACCTTCGCCATGATATAAAAAGCACAGAGGAGGAGCTGGTCCAAATGTCTGTCTTTCATAAGATCAGCACAATGAACCAACGTGAACTCAAAGCACGTCCATATCTTCCTGCGCAAGTCATTGGAAACATCCAGCTTTAAGCACAGATCGCGCAAGCGCACACTTGCCAGATGATACACCTGGAAGGAAAGGACACACAGGAAAGAGCGAAGCCAAACAAGCTTATCCAGGCCTGCAGAAATAAAAGACCTCAAAGCAGAGCTGTTCTCTAAGGGTCACAAAGATAATTAGAGGGAAGGAACACCTCTCCCACGAGAGAGGTCTGGGAGGGTGGAGGTTGTTCAGCCTGGAGAAGAGAAGGCTCCAGAGAGGCCTCAGAGCCTCTTCCACCACCTAAAGGGGCTCTAGAAGAGCTGGAGAGGGACTTGGAACAAGGACTTGGAGTGCCAATGGCTTCCCACTGCCAGAGGGCAGGGTTAGATGGGATACTGGGAGGGAATCCTTCCCTGTGAGGGCAGTAAGGCCCTGGCACAGGGTGCCCAGAGAAGCTGTGGCTGCCTCATCCCTGCAAGTGTCCAAGGCTAAACTGGATGGGGCTTGGTCTAATGGAAGGTGTCCCTACCCATGACGGGGGGGGGGAATGATTTGATCTTTTAGGTCCCTTCCAACCAAAACCATTCTGGAATTCTGGGATTCAAGGACTAAGTTGTCCACTCTTCAGTTGTTGAATCTCTAATCCTTACAGAAAATCCACCTAAAAACATTATGCCTATAGCTTCGATACCATGATGCCTTTTTCCTGGTCTTAAAATCAAGAGGCATACACGGTTAGAAGGGGAAAAGGGATTTTACCTTGGTATTTATTCTTAAGGATCCTTAGGTGTACACGTCCAGGTCATGTGCATCGAGATGCACCCCTCCGAGTCTTTCCCTGTGTCTCTCTTCTCCCATGTGTTTCCGTGTGTGTGTGTGTGTGTCCCCCCAACATTGGGTATAACATTATAGGCTTTTCTAATTAGCATATCTATCAAAGATTCCCCAATGAGAGGCTCAAGTGAGCTCCCCCTCCCCAAGGAACCTTCCCCTGGATGGTTCTATCTTGGTTTACAGAATATGTTCTGGAGAGGACCTTGGAGTCTGGGGCACACTGATCCCTGGCTACGAAGCTTCTAAGATGTTGAGTCTCTTAGCTTAACAAACAAGTCTAAGAATGTAGGCAAAAAGCACTAGGAATACAGAAGCTGTAAAAAGGTGTAACAGGGGTATAAAAGAAAAAGGCAAAAATCTTCATGGCATCAACCATATCCTTCACTAACTATTTAGGCACTTTCTTTATGCTGGAAAGCAGGAAGGGGTAGTGTCATTTTCACTTTCTCTACTCAACAGAAGCAAGAAAAGAGAGTAGGGAAAAACTGTAATTGTGAGTCTGATGATCACTGTAAATGGAAGGTCGAAATTTAAAAACGTGAAGTCAAGGTTTTAGTTCTACCTCATAACTAAGAGGAATATGTTACCTATGACATGGTTAGTCAAAGACTTGAAGTACTCCCCAGGTGAGAGTAAAACTTCCAAAATGCAACGCTCTCTACTGGCAGGTGGCTAATCAGTTCTTAATCCTTTCTCAGAGAAACAGCCTGTACTGGCAAAACTAAAGAACCAGTAGTTCAGACAAAGGAGGTGGCTTACAAGTGTTTCCAGAAATTATTTTTTGTATTTAGATGTACCTTAAAGATTGTTCATTGTAGAATTTCTTAAGTTGTATTGTAATACAGATACCCTCAAAGGGGAAAACCTCTGGAAATGACTTCTCTAGTAAGAAAATAACAGCAAAAAAAATCTAGTATTTTTGAGAGAGATTAGTTTAGGGATCTATTCTTTGCAGCCATCCAGACCAAGTTATCCTGCCTCCTCCAAAGACCCCTCACACAATTCACACTGAAAACAAAAGCAACTAGGAGCCATCTGAAGCTTCTCTGAAGCACACCCAGTTCTTAATTTAACCTTTAAATCCTGCAACACTTCAAACTCATTCTTTCTAGAAACCTTTAGCTACTGTGTGATTCATCACTGCTTTATGAGCCCCCAGCCCAGCAAGACCAGCACTGCTGGGCAGACTTAGAAGTGGCAAAAGAGAATCTCCAGATGCTAGATCCACAGCAGCGCAGCTTTGAATGAGCAAGACACAGGAGAATCATCTCATGTGAGGTATGTCTAACCCTTGCAAATACAGGGACATGAAAACAGCCAAGAGAAGTAAAATCTACCAGTATGCCTTTGATATTTATTTACAGAAGCTCCTAATTAAAAAGAAAAAAAAAATCTCATGGGTGGAAAGAGGAAAACTGCACTCTCTGCAACACTCAACATCTTTTCCCTTCTTCAAGGTATATAAGAACTACATGGGCCAAGGGAAAGGCACATGGAGACTGAAAGGTAATGGGAGCTGGACAGGGACGGCAGAAGTACAGCACCACTTCTGAGTAAGGACACTCACCTTCCTGTAGAACAGTGCCAAGGAGCCTGTTCTCTTCGGTTTGCTGGCTGCTGGCAGCTGCACTTCTTGTGCTTGGTTCCCAGGAGGGTGGCAGGGAGCCTGGGCATCCACTTTACATGGCTGGCCTAAATTAATGGAAATGGGGATCAAGGTGATCCCACCCATGTCATTTGCAATACCTGGAGAGGACACACACACCCAGAAATAAACTGGTTGCTCTCCTCATGCTGCAGAGCCAAACAGCAAATCAAACTCGTTTATGAACATTTGATACTAAAGACATTTCATCCTCTATATTACAGTCTAAAAAGACTCTGTCCCTCAGAGTCTTCAGAAATGGTAAAAATTACATTTCTGGCAAGGTTTAAAAGGTGACTCTGAATGTGAATGATCTTTTCTAAAGGTCATCTGAAAGCACGAAGTTTACAAGAAACCACAATTTCTGTACTTGGTTTTCCACTCTTTTGGGGGAAGGTGGGCATTCTTCTTCTTCAAACCTGACAGCATATCCTACACAGTCCTCATTAGTTTCCTCAGTAATCGAATTTTCTGGCTGAAAATCTCCTTAAACATGAGACATGCAGAGATTTCTTTTCATCTTTAACTGTAGACCAGATTTTTAAATTAAGAAATGGCTATAAACTCATTGCTCATGCATCATTTTCAGAAATATTCAAGCATCACCCAACTTCAACAAAACAGAAGTCACAAAGTATTTTGCTAATGTTAACATGTAACCCTTATCCAGAAGTTCCAGAGCCTTTTGAGATTATAACAGACCAAATTAAGACAAATTGCAGTAAATCATTATTGGAGCTGAGAACCAAAATACTGCTTAATGTGTGAGGTATAACTGGAAGGAGCACAAACTCCATGAACTTTTCTTCAAGAGGAGAAATCCTCAGTGTGCTTGCCAGGGATCAGATGTCTCCAAGGAGATGACATCAATATAAACTTAAGCTTTTTTGTTGTTGCTGGAGGTTAGGATTGCTCCTTTTGTTTTCTTTCTCTCAGGGAATTTTCTCCCATAAGTTCCCAAGAGACAATAACGACCAGTACTTACGAGAGAGAAAAGAAGTTGTGAAGATTGAGGGGAAAGGTGCAGCTGGCTACTCTCTTTACCTGGGAGCTTTTCTCTTTGGAAGGGAAAAGGTACCGTGAGATTTTGGCTCAGTGGTGAGGGGCTGGGCTCAGCTCCTTGCCCTCTCTTGCTGTTGGCTTCGGAGGAGGACGGTCGAGCTGCTGTGTACTGGGGGAGAATTCACTGCTGCCGCCAGAGCCCAGCCCTGTACTGCTTCTCCTGCCATGGGTGAGCCTTTGCTAGTGAGACCAGCCATTGAACTGGGACCTTACTGGTACCCTGCCTCACCAGAAAGGACCCTTGCCATCTGTTTGGGTTCCTCAGGGGAAAAGACCCCGACCTCGACCCCCTCCCCATTCCCGGAGAGCGCATCTCCCGGCTGCGTGCGGCAGCTGCTTTGGGAGCCCACCTGCCGCTGCCGGGCCCCGCTGCTTTCTGCCGCTGCTCCGGCTCTTTCAGTGCACGTTAACCCGACCCCCCGTGCCCGCCGGGACACCCCGCGGCTCCTGCTACGGCTGTGGAATTTTCTGCTACGCTTTGTCTGCCACCCGGGTGCGCCCGGCTCCGCTGCGGCAGCCGCCGCTCCGAGGTTCCTGCTGCGCTCCATTCCGGCTCCCGAGCGGCACCCGAGGGGCCCGGCTGCCCCTGGGGCTTTGCCAAGGAAGCCCCTTTGCCATCCCTCCCGCCGGCCCGGCCGCCATCACCGCGTGCAGAGGCGGCCGAGCTGGCGCCACAGCGCCCCCTGCAGGCGCGGGGGAATCCCCGCAGCCGCCCTGCCCGGCCGGGAGCCACCAGCGCCCCTGGCGGCCGCGAGCGGAGCTGCACCGAGGGGAAAGGGCCTGCGGCCGGGAGAGGCCGGCCCTGGGCTCTGCTGCTGCTCGTTGGTGCTGCCGGCGCTGCTGTTTGTGTGCCTTGGCACCCACACACACACCAGCAAAGAGCTGCTGCTCCTTCTCCCGTAGCTCTGCCTGAAAGCCCCTTAATTTCAAAGTGATCATAATTTGGAGGGAAGGGGGTCACATTTTCCATTCCAACGGAGGTTTCCACCTTCCTTGGCAGACACCTGTCCTTCAAACCAAGATAGTTGTTGTTGACAAAGTAACTGTTTTTTTAAAAAGAAAAAGCAATACATGTTCAAGATGCATGGTTGGTCTAAGCCTATCTTAAGAGCAAGGAAAACATCTAGTAGGGAAGAAAAACACCAGTAATTCTTACCATGCAGTGGGATAGTGACCTTCTGTCCTGCTTTTCCTGGTCCTGTAGCAGTTGTTATGGTCAACACTGTCTGGCCAGGAGACGCTGACGTGTTTTCAGTACCAATGTTTGACGCTGGAGCAATTGTCAGCTTAGTTCCTTTCGTTACGATTTTTTCCATCTGCATTTCTTTGGGGCTGTCATCTCCAAAGAGCCTTCTCTTAGCACTTCCAGCTGTAGGAGAACTGTAGCGCTCGTGAACGGAGATTGGAGACAATGGCTGCATATCTGGCATGTCAAGGAAGAAAAAATAAACCCAACAAAATCTTAACAACAGCAGCTTAATGGGAATACTTCTGCAGAGAAGGGGAAAGGCCACCTTCCAACTTGTATTGGGTTGACCCTGAGTTGATGGACAGTCTTTTAGACCAATGACACATCTCACAATTTACATATTTAAACGGCACAGAAAGGCGGGACTTCCCCTTTTTGTCCGAGCTCGCCTGCTGGAAGGTGGGGGGGCTCCGAGCCTCCCGGCCCCCTCGGGCCGGGCCGGGGCCACTGCCCCTTCCCCCCTTCCCAACGCTGCAGCACGGACCCTGGATCACTGCGGGGGGACTGTCCCAGAGCCGCAGGCAGCTAAAACCAGCCATGGACTGCTCACAGCTAAAACCAGCCATGGACTGCTCACAGCTAACACCAGCCATGGACTGCTCACAGCTAAACCCATCCAGCGCGGCTTCTGGGGACAGGCAGGTCCTTCTCCTCTCCATGCGGAGCCGGCGGAGCCAGCGGGAGCCGGCGGAGCCTCCTGTCTGCAGCCAGCACACTTCGTGCCGAACTGAAGAGGACACCGTGCAGCCAGCAGCACAAAGGGAGCGAGGCTTTTCCCCACCGTAAAGCCTGAACAAGAACACTCTTCAACACGGCGGCGTCAGAGTCAGAGAGAAAGAGAAGTGAGTGACGTGAGACAAAGCTGAACATGGCGATGGGAGAAAAGAGGGCGGTGCCGCGATTCTCGCGCGGAGCTTAAAAAACCTTCTTACATGCCATGGTAAGAAACTGTAATACCACAAACTCTTTGTCTCTTTAATCCATTTTGAAGAACATGGGGGGATGGAGCATCCTCGTGTGGCCTGTGAAGATTGTGAAGAGTGCCTATGCCAGGCTATATAGAAGTAGTAAGAGGCTGTTAGAGACTTGTGGTGAAGAAAAGCCTTTGTGTGCAGGCCAAAATAACTTATCCTTAAAAAGATTAATAACCCCATGTGATGGCCCATGTTTTGCAGTGTGAAGGAACTGTGAGATTTTTCATGGGAGAGATGTTTTTACACACAGCAGATTGATTGTTTCTGGGTGGGTCTGCTGTTAGTAGCAGTTTGGGAACCACATGCAACTGAAGAAAACCCTTTTTCCTTAAGCATAAGAAAGAGACTTATCAAGAACTGGAACACTGACTAAAATCCCATGTTCTGTTATCCTTTGTGCGAGCTGGGTAAAAGGAGAGAAGTGCTGGAAAGTGGGGGGGGGGAGGGATTTGGCTTTAATTTTTTTGTTATTTTCTCTTTACTTTTAATTCTATTAGTAATAAAATTCTTTCATTGTACTGCAACTGTTTAAGGTTTGTGCCTGCTTTGCTTTTCTCCTAATTCTTATCTCACAGAAGGAAAAGAAGTAAGTAATTAATATTTTGAACCAAAACCACTACACAACTACACCACCAGAGATCACTTGTAGCTCAGGCCTGCTCTCAGAGTTCACTGTTCTGAAGTGATAAGAACAATATCTACAGTCTGACTGACTCCTTTTATTTTGGGGTCACCCCACACGGCACAGCTCTGCCATCAAGTATCACATGGAAGCTGAGCAGCCACTCTGATCCACAGGGACTGAGGAACACGCAGGATCACAGGTACTCACTCCAGTCAGCTTAGCAATCAGTAATATTTGCAAGCGTTACTCCTGTGAACACATTCCTCTACAGGAACCCTGCCCACATCCCTTGGACATGCTGTCTTCCCTGTGCTCTGGCTTTCAAACTCCCTCTAAACCGACCTCATTCGGTTGACCCCACCCTCACACACCCCCAGTTCCTCTCAGGCTTTTCTGTTGCTTTCAAACATTTACTCCAGTAGTAAGCCTGAAGTACACAGCACTAATGTACAGGCTTCTGTTCACAGGCTTTTTGCATTTCTGCTGCAGTCTGTGACAATACCAGAGACAACAGTTTCCTATTTCCCATGAATCAGAAACTGTCTGGATAACTGGCCAGGTAAGACTGACTGGAGACCTTACTTCCAACTCTGCCAAGATGATTCTCTTGGTACCAAAGACAAATAAACATTTCCTATCCCCACCACTCTCCAACTGAATTTAGGAGAAGCCTCTAGTACCAGATCCTCATATACAAGGCTGTGTCTCACACAGCCTTCCCCATATATGACACCATCTCCAATCTGGTTCCTCTTCCATCAAACAGGGAACCCTAACACTTACAGCAACTGCTTGTACATCTCCTTCCTAAGGAGTATTTTAAAAAACACCAAACAGTCTTGTTTGTTGCCAGAAAAACACCGAAAGAGACAACATTGCACAACCCATCAGTCCATGGTGCACCTGCAAGAACATACGGACCAGTGTCTGTGATACAATGAAAGCAGCAAGTCCTAACTGGAGAAGCACGCAAAGGAAACAGCAGAGCTGGCGCTGCTTCTGCACCCTCAGTGTCAGGAGACAGTTCTGTGTGAGATCCAGGAATCTGCAAAGAGCAGTTCTTCAGAGGACAGAACACTGCAGGCAAAGCATTGTCCTCCACCCCTGCACAAAAACAGTTCTGTAGGAAGCAGGAATAAATGTAGTTTTATCATGCCATTAAAAAAAAGTCACCTAAAATCCAGTCAAACCCACTGAGAATAAACAAACAGAAAGCAAAAAAAAAAAAAAGAGCCTGGAAAAATCCAAACATCAATGGACAGTAAGTGATTAGATGACAACCTGCCTCAGAGTAAGGTCACCCTGGCATCAAACCAGCAGCAAAATCTGCTCCAGTCCAGAAGGGAAGCACCATCACCACTGTCTGCTGCCAGTGAGTCACAGCACTGGTTTGACTGGGTGCATCTAGACATTTCCTTGATCAAATAAGGGACTTCACAATTCCAAATGCTCAATTCAGATTCAAGGTTGCTTTTTGCAACTACAAAGAAGTTTAAAACCCCAAATTCACAGATTCAAGTAATATCAGAAGCCTTGAACATACCTCGTCTTAAACTCCCACCAAGATCTGTTCGAACCTCTTTCACTCGAGGATGAATTATGGGAGATAATGGCATCATAGGCAAGTGCCCAAGCCCACTTCCTCCATTGCTGGCTTCAAAATTACTGGGAAATATTACCTGGGAAATAAGAAATGTCAGGGTAAGATAACAAATTAATTTCCCTTCTTTGTGACATCTATTAATAGAAGATTTTCTGCAGTAATGGGCTCATTTGAACAGTTTTCTGTATAAAACAACAAGTGAGAAAAAGAACATGAATTTCCTAGTAACAGGAAGACAGATCACATACTTCTTCACAGGTTGGGACTTTGTTTTCTGAGGCCTCAAGTGCATTCCAGAGTGCCGAGTTCCGAGTCCAGGCCAGACTCTCCAGAATCTGCTCCTCGATGCTGTTGAGGTGCTTCACCATGTCTCTGGAAAGTCCTTCCTCAGACCGAATCAGCACTTCAATAACCTGATGGCAATGACACACACACACAGAGCAATGTCACATCACTCATGTTTAACACCATCAAACTGTTAGTTATTTCAGGCTCCTGTTCAAAACATCAACACAGAGTGCTCCAGCCTCCTCCTCGCATCTTCATCTTCCCCAACCCTCTTCTGGTCCATCATTTTTTTTACCCCCTTTCCCAAAGCAACCCAGGAGCTGGAAGAGGACAGCAGATATGCCATCAGTGCAGAACAATCCACTCCAGGGGTTTTTAGGGTCCTCTCTCACCACTTCTAACTGTGCACAAGTGAAAGCACTGGGCACACGCAGCACTGACCTGGGAGATGTGAACAGGTACAGCTGCTCAGCAGGGAACGTGACAGCCCCAGCATTCCAGCTCTCCTTCCTCTCAAACAAGCAGCCCATAACATGAGGAGCTGAAAACCACTGCTTAAAGTTTAATTTAAGAAGCACTCAGAACCCGTAAACATGGACAAATGGGGGTTGAACAGAGTTGACCGATCCCCTGCAGTATCACACTCCAGCACAAGAGCCACTCTGGGTTATTCCTACCAGAGGAGCATTCAGCCTGTTTTTCTAAAGCTTCAGAGATGGAAATGCCATAAAACTTCCCTGGAAGATCTACTGATACATTTAGTTATTCCTGCTACAGAAACTACACCCAGAGAACAAAGTTACAAATATCACAAGTCTCTCTTGTGTGAGGCCTTTGAGAGGGCAACTTTTGTCCAAATAAGCGTGCTGCAAGGATACTGAACAGCTGAGAAAATTCAAATCAAACATAAATATGCTGCACAAAGTTGCATGTGCACCAGTTTTGATGGAGGCTCCCAACAGCCACAGCAATATTGACAGATTTGTTACAGCTGCAGTACTGCCCTACAGCTGAGGAGTAAAGGAAAAAGGAAGGACAGACTATGAACCAGCTTTTCCAAAGGCTTCCATTTTTTGGTCGCTGTCATCTAAACAGAACTACTCGATTTATTCAGGACTAACCCCAGTAAGCTGCTAGGAATCCAGCAAAAACTGGAGGCATATGGATAGGTGATAAAAGGATTGAAGTAGTCAAAAAACAAGTTACACTGGAGGTGGGGGAAATACGGTTAAATAAAGAACAAAACCAGAGAACACCCTGGAAAAGATATTCTGCATTCTGTTACATAAAGAAAAACCCCCAAACTTAGCAAAAGCAAGCCTGTGATAAGTAGTAGCAGCCAAAGGCAACATTTCAGAGCTGTATCTGCTATTTCAGAACTACATTGCAGTCAATAAATATAAATATCAACAAAATATATGCTTGAATGCTTTAGCCTAGTAAAAGCTCATCAGCAGTATGTTACAGATCAGTACTGTTTACAAAATGGGGTTTTTTGCTTTGTATTTCAGCTTCAGCTCTGGCATTACACCTTCCAAGTAATACATTTCAGGACAGCCAGAATTTAGAATAGGCCTAATGCATAGTTAATATCAGTCCTTGTTTTACCTCTTTCCCTAGGGAGGAAGACCGTCATTCTCTACGACTCTCCATGCAGTAATGTGCCATTTTTAATACAGATCCTGTCCTGAGCCAATGTTCATTTACCTTATAGAAATAGAATGGCCTGAGGTCAAGAACTTCAATGATCCAGGGAAAGGTGCGAGGGGAGCTGTAAGCGAAGAGCACAATCTCCAAGCAGCATGCCAGGAGGGAGCGGTGAAAGAGATCCTGTTCCAGCAGAGCCTGGAGAGATCACAGAAAATGGCACTGGCCTCAGGTTTGGGAAACAGCAGCTGGAATTTTGTGGCACTAACATTACACAGCTTATTGTTGGAAAGAAGTTGGCTTCTTCTCCCATCTACCACCTCTTTTTCACAGGGAAGTTGAGGAGACCAGAAGTACAGTAACACCACCAGAACTATCAATTTTGCATGCTGTGGACAAATGAACTGGCCTCCTTGTTGTGCCTCATAAAGCAGAGCAAATGCAGTGCTGTCAAACATGAAGTACTGATACTGTTCATTGGATAAAGAAGAGAATAAAAGTTATCTGTCCAAAAAGCTGTGATTCTAGAAGGCAGCACAAATTCAGATGTTTAGTTATGACAGTTATACTAGTTTAAATAATAGGAAAAAAGACATTTTGGCAGCTTCCATGTATTTCCCCGTTTTAGCATTAACAACATACACAGAGTGCTTTACAGTGCTTTGTTCTGGAACTGCCTGAAGATAAACTCCAAGAAACAGTCACAAAAAGTGTTCTACTCTTTCACTGGTTCTTTACTTACAGTCAGATCCTTCCCATGCAGTCTCCGTGTTTCTTGCACCATTATGGTCTCCAAGATTTTATAGTACAAGATCTCTGCCAGTTTTAATCTGTTTACAGCAAAATCTGAAATTTAAAACCAACGGAGATGAAGTCCAATGCCACTGGTACAAAAGGTGTTAAGACTAAACTGACCAGCACCTGTCCTCATCCAAAATAATAGTGCATGTGTGTATGTACAGACTTTGCAAACAAACAAAAAGTTCAGAAATCCACTAGTCTGAAGCACAGCATGAAATTCCATAAATATTTTAAAGGATTATTTATTGTAATATTTCTTGTGATGTAATTTTGCCATAATAATTTACCTATTTGCTTTCATTTTCCTTTAAATTTTAAAGCTAATGAGAATGCAAGTTTACACTTGTTAAGAGTTGCTTTTCCATGACTTCTTGGTTATCCCAGTTTGAACTGCAGCCTTGGGTTTACTCTTCCATAAATTTTTATTCTTTACAGTGTACTGTTTGACAGCAGCAGTTTTCTGTTTGGGTGTATCCTGGGATAAAACCAGCTCCACTACATTAAATACAAAGAACAGTAGAGGTATGCATTCTGTTTGCCCTGGTTTAGCATTTTGAAACACCCCATGCCTTTCACTCCATACCTATGTGAGATCCTGGCTGCTCATCTGTTGACTGAGTGTACCTGCAACAGAAGGTCTCACCGATTTCCTTCACTCTGCTCATGATGCTTTCCATGGGGCTGCGGGCACAAGACCTGAAGCCAAAGGCAAAGAAAGCCTTGTTTGTATAAATTAATATCCAGTTAAAAAGAATAAATATGAAGAAACAACAACAACCATAAAACCAAAATATAATGACAAGCCAATTATACTGAGCATTCCTCATCAGCAATAACCTGTATTACACAGACAGAGGAAAACATAAAACATACACAAGTATTGTGTCCTCTCTTCCTAACAGGGCCAGGGGGGATATGCAGATCTTGGAACAAACATGGGAGAAAGCAACAACAACAGCAGTACAGTGAGGAGAAAGATGAACCTGCCAGGAGCAAGGCAGTGGTAAGGATGCCACAACAGGCACCCAAGCAACCAACGGCACCCATGAGACCACACAGGCCAGGCTCAGTTTGAGGGAGTGCAGAAAAGCTCAGAGGCAAGAGGCAGCAGCATCTTCCCATTTCCTACCAGGACTGAGAGAACTGATGAACTCCACATTGTCCCTGTCATAAAAAAGGGCCAGAGTATCTCTGGCTGGAGATGCTCTTTCTGAATGCTTCTGAATTTTCTAGCAACTCTGTTTTAGAGGACAGTGGCCTGTAGCTGGTGTCAAATTAAGACACTAAACTACTCTGAAAAGCCAGAACTAAAATCAGCTAAGGTTTCTCTTTGAACAAAGCCTTCTAATTAACTTCAAAGCTTTTTCCATGGAATTTTAATTTGAAAAAGAAAATACTGAAAAGCATAGAATATTACACAGACCAAACTACAGTTCCTCCACTTCTTCCAGGGACACAGTATATACACCCCAGTGCTTGCTCAGTTTGTATCCAAGATGAGCAAAGTACTCATCACAGCTCTTACCAAAGGCTTACTCAATTCTTGTTCCCATTTTAATATTTACCTCTCTCTTGACAGACTGGTTTACTATTTGGAACAAACACGTGTTTTATTAGAGATTACAGACACATTAATGTCTTAACTGTATAGTATAAATAGTATCAGTCCTTACAAAATCAATCAAAGAAACATTCAAAACAAATCCTGCTGAGCAGTTGTAAACTTTTAAGAATTAGTGCTAGGAAAACTCAAATATACATCACTCCAAAGATGAGAACTGTAAGTAGTATTTTTCACTTGTTTATGATGGTTACTTTAAAAAAACATTGCTTCTGCACTTGAAATACTAAGTGCTAATATTAAATGTCCATTCTGATTTATAAAAATACACCTGGAGACCTTATACCATAACACAGCAGGACCTTAACTTGGAAAGATATTAGGAAAACACCCAGCATCTTTACAGGTCTTTACTATTCAACTGCTGTTTTTATGAGCTATGCTCAGGGAACAGCCACCAGAACATCCCCAGTGGGAAACACAGCTGCTGCTATTCAAGGTCAGCACTGACAGTGACCAGGGTCACTGTGAGGCTCATCCTTGTGCCACAGGGTTACACCAACACACTCTGAAGTAATGTGAAGGAGAAATGGGGAGCCTGTAGGCTGCTTTTAGTTTTAACTTCCCAGCTGGGAGTGAAGACTGCAGCTTATTCACCTGAACATTTCCACCCTCCTCCAAAACCTCTGCCAACGTGGTTACCACATCTTTTAATTGAGAAGTACTCCTTTAAAATGTAAACAAACAAAAAAGGCATTTGGCTTTCAAGCAGACAGACAAATTAACATCAGCAAAAGCTGAAGCTCCATTAATACAACAATGGTGACAAGTCAGATGGGGGTTCCTTCTCTAGATGGGATCATTGAGAAAACAGAAGATCCTTCAACAGTAATACAGAAACACAGACCAAATTATTCTGCTCCAAAGGAAAAAAAAGCCAAAAGATGAGTTTCTGTGTCAATGGGAGCAGCTGAAGTGGTCATACTCACTCAAAAATAGCTGTAAGTTGTTCACTTGGTGCATTTTTCAACCCAGCCACCATGCTCTGCAAACGGCTCACGCTCTGTGTGGCCGAAGCCACGGGAGTGATGACAGCTTCCTTTTCTCGCAGGTATCTTCTGCCAGTCAGTGGAGTTGAAGGTGCAAATGACCTTTTCTGTCAGACAGAGAAAAATAATAAATAGAAATCAGCCAACAAAACTGATTCAATAACCTTCCAAATGAGCATCTCCTGCAAAATTCCTTCGAAGATTAAAATGACCACTAGTACAACCACGTGAAGGCTTCATCAAACCTGTGAGCTCAGAAGTGACTGAAAATGAGCCAAAGTTCTCCCAGGACTCCATAAATATAAAATATAACAAATCTTCAAGCAGCCAAAATCTAACGCAAAGGTTTTTTACAACTAAAATACAGTAAATTAAGAGCTAAAATCCTAAAACCTGTAGATTTTTAAGCTCATTTGAACATTGAAAATACAGGGTGAGGAAGAGGAAGTACACAGTTCCATTCTAGTCCCTGACTGCATTAGCTGGGTGACACAAGG
Organism: Corvus kubaryi; assembly: GCF_017639235.1. NCBI lineage: Eukaryota > Metazoa > Chordata > Aves > Passeriformes > Corvidae > Corvus > Corvus kubaryi. The sequence continues at coordinate 645,034 of NW_024581041.1, forward strand.
AGTGGGTGGCAGAGCTGCACAGGAGAGGTTCACAGGAAAACATTCCTTGGGAAATGGGCCTCCCTTCATCCAAAGGATGATGCGGCACTGAGCAGACTGCACTCACCTATTTGTATCCTGCTCTCTGGAAGTGACATAATAGTTTTTGGATTTAATAATCTGAACTGACAACATTCTGAAGATACAAGGCAAATAATGAGAAAAGGTTAAGCCTGCAGTCATTATGCATAAACAGTAATATTATTATACTACAGAAACTGAAGCTCAGAATTAATAAAACCCATGCCAAACCCCTGTCTTTAATTTGCCTGAATATGAAATACACCAATACTTGGGAGAAAAAGCTAAGACATATGATTCATTTATACTAGCAACAGCATCTTAGAGTTAAGAATTATTTTTTAATTGACATATAAATCAAACAGCATATGGTTCTTTCACACAGCCAGTACTATTTTTCCCCTTATCCAAGATTAAAAAGTAATCAAGCAACTGTTTTCCTGCATGCCAACTTCATTAAATACATTTTTCATTTTTAAACACAGTGAAACATTAACTCTGTTTATAGGCTACTTTTTGTAATGAAGAGACTTTGTTGAGGTTTATGCATGAATCTTTTTTTTCCATAGAAGAGTAGGAAAGTTGACTTTTCCATTCCTAAGAAAGGAAACAGTGGGAGAACAAATGAATTCAGTGTCAAGGTTCAGTGCTATGATTATGGGGTATAAATGAAGCTATGACCTACGTATTTGGGTATTAACTACATACTGATTTTTCTCGGAAAAAACCAGACTATACACATGAAAGTGCTCTCATTCTGTTTAAGGAAGAGTTATTTTAAAAATTCTACAGTAAAGCAGATACCACCTTTTCTCCTTAGCAAGACAGCACCATATCCACCATCTTCCAAGTCACCTCAAGGATTCAAAGAGTATATAAGGATGGGAAAACTTGAAGGAGAACTTCAAGTGAGCTTGCCATGTTAAATGAATCACCTTTTCAAAATGCTGCTGCAGATGACATTCCACGTGAGTGCTTGCTGCCGTTTTCTCTCCTGGTACATCTGCAGGGAATTTTCGAGTGCCAATTTCTTCTTCAGCATCAGCTCCCAGGAAAACTCTCTCATCAAAGTCACCCACCGTCAGAACATACTCTTCATACTCTTTATTCAGTGCTTTGCTGAAAAAGAAACCCAGGTTTGATACCAAAGGTGCCCGAGGAGTGCAGGTAAAACCCAAAGCAACACAGGGTCAGAGTTCCATGCTCTGGACAGCAGGGCTGTTTCCACCTCCCTGAGCAACCTGCCCCTGGTCATCCCTGCCTGCCCTTGGACCCAAAACCTCTCCAGGATCACTGCAGGGATCACTCTTCCACCAGCATTTGGATCTCAGTAAGAAGAGGGAAAAAAACAACTTTGTTTTCACACCAGTTGTGAATAAACCAGTCTGGAAGTGCTCAGCTGGTCAGAGGTTAAATCTGTGCACACATGGAGCAACCAATGAGAACTGCACCCAGCTTGCTCTGCTGGATTTCCAGATTTGCCACTGTAGCCCATAATTTTCCTAACAGTGCAGAGGAGGGGAAATGGAGGAGTTACCGGCCTGGGTTCCATTTCTAAAACCCCCACTGGCACATGAGACCAAACAAATCCTTCATTTCCTTTATTCCAGCAAACCCCACTGGAAAAAAGGAATGCTTAATCCCACCAAGGCTGTAAAGCTTTAAACATGTACTTGGGAAGTAGAATGTAACTCCTGGATGAAAATCAGAAATGGCTTGTGTCAATAAATCCTGCCTGCAGTTGGGCCAGGAATGCAGTTCCAGCACATATAATAATGGAATATAACAATGAATTCATGACGCAAGCAACTCTGTGATCCCACAGGAAACCTGACTGGATCAGGTTCAGCTTCCCCATGTCTTTTAGGAAAAAGTAAAGATCTGTGGGAAGTTGGACAAAAAAACCCCCCAGAGATGCTTACAAGCATCTTTTAGATGTCAGACTACTTGCAAAAGAACAGGGACTACTGCATCATTCCCTATGACACCATTACTGAAGCAGTACTATTAATTTTTAAGTAGAAGAAATACTAAGAGAAATTCAATGTTCAGTGATCAAAGAAACATGAGTTTACAACTAAATTGAGGTGCTATCTGCATTGTTAAAACAATTGAGTCTTTGCTCAAAATTCCCAAAGCAAACCAATAAGTTAAAAGCTCACAAACAAAAGGCAAAAACAAATTAATAAGTATTTTTGCAAAAGGCAAAAAAAACCCCACAAGGATTTTTTATAGGTTGCCTTTAAAGTAGCTTTCAGAGGTGAATTCAAAAAGTTTCTGAAACAACTACACTTGCCTCCCACAGAAATTGTTCACCTCTTTTTTGTGGTTTTGCAATTGTTGCTTCCTTTTCTTTTGAGCCCATCTGCTGCATCCAGATTTACACACTCAAATAGAGATTGATAAATAAATTGAGACATTTCCCTACTTGGGCATAATATGTGTACAGAAACATATCTGTGACCTTCAGAGCCAAGGTTTTGATTTGCATTACATTATTCCAAGGTTACAGTTCCAGAAAATCAGAGCAAGCACCAAAGAAAGTGACATCAAGAAAGAACCTCTGCAGGGTGAACCCCTGACATCAGCCACACCTCAGATCCAGAAAGTGCTTCAGCCAGAGGGAAACTTTGATGGTCAAATAATCAAAACCCATTAGGTATGGCAAGACAAAAGAACAGGAAAACTGAGCTTTAGTACACAAAGGCCTGTGCTTTGACATGAACCAAGCCCTATGATTAAGAAAAAAAGTTGTAACTTACCTATTTTCTATAAAGTTGCAAAGATTCAACAGACAATCTCCTTTTAAGATCTAAGAATAAAAAGCAGAAATATCTTAGATAATAAAATAAAAACTGTTCCAAGTGTTAGGGCATGATGGTTTTAGTCAAAAAGAAATGAGATTTAGGTGCATAACTGGACTCTTTTTTGCCTAGACCAAAGGGCTACACTGCCATTACCAAGACAGAGTACAAAGCCCAACTGGATCCAAGCTCCAGACAAATCCACTGCTCAGAGCCAGCCCTGCAGTGTAACATCTGCTCACTGCTGGGTTAGGGACTGGCTCGATGGGCAACTACAAAGAAGCTTCCACATAGCATGGAAAACATTTCCAGGGTCAGAACTAGACAGGTCTGCAACCTCAGTCTCTCCTTCCAAAGCATTTTGCTCAACTTCAAGACAAGCAGCAGGACCCACACTCCCATGACAGACATCCCATACAATTATTTCACAAGGAGATCCCTTATTTTGCCTGAAGAAAACACCATCCTTCATGATTCAGTTTCACACTGCCAAGACAGGAAAGCAAAGATTCTTCACCGACATAAAAAGCCGAAACAGAGGAGGCCTTACAGCACCCAGCATGAAAAGCATGAGGGAATTCTGCTCCTGCTAAAATACAAAGAAAACCTGAGCCAGCCCGAGTTCCTTTGCTCATTTCCTTTGCTCTCCCCTGTGGAACCTGCAGGACTTAAAACGGTCTCGAGACCATCACAGAGCACCACCATGTGCTCATAAAACTCGTGAGCTGTACCTTCCTATCAAACAGCTTTGCAATGTATGGCTTGAAGTAGTGCTCCTTTATGCCTTTGGCTTCCACGAGGAGCCCGTCGTGCAGCTCGCAGAGCATGGCAATGATGCAGGGAGGGTCCTCGGAGGCTTTGATCTCCAGAGTGTGGAATTCCACGGGTAAGCCTGGGAACAAGACAACCAACCTTCAACCTCATTTCAAATGAGCCAAGAGAACAAAGCACAGTTGATTGTAAATAATCTGTCCCCACCATACCTTTAAATGATGGATTTAGCAAATCTCTTCTGTTTGGACACAGAAGGGCATTGGCAAAAATCAGGTCCAAGCAGCACAGAAGTAAATGATAGGAATTTACTAAATCATCTCCAATCATACGGAAATTACCTTTAAGAGACAGCACATCACGTCAAGCAACACAACAGAAGTTCACAGCTGGGAATGTATACAAACCATGCAGGCAAAGCAACCAGCCTACCCTTAGTGTACACAAAGAGAGTCCAGCAGAAGTTGAAGAGATCTTTGACGCTGCATGGCACCCGCCTGTCAACGAGAAAAATGGGGGGAGAAATTACTCTTCAGTTCCAAGAAGCCAAACCTTGTTCTACAGTACAAATTTCATTCCATTTCCCTGCTCAAAACAACAGCTGGAGCTGCTGTCTTAATTCCACACTAAGGCCCAGTCTAAGCTACACGTCCTGAGTTCAGCTTTCACTGCCCAACAGACAGTGCCTGACCTGGCTCCAAGAGTGTCCTGCACACATCCACAACTTCTCGGCCCTGTTCCCAAGCCAAAGGCTGCCTCTGACCCTGCCACACTATTCTGCTGGTGTCACCTCCCACAGAACCCTCCTGCAGCCACAGGTGGGGAGGCGACAAGGGCTATATATATTCCAGTGATGGTTTCTCCTAAATATTTTACTAAAGCATCAGCCATCCCTTCAGAACAGGCAATTATAGCTTGTATTACAGCTCAGCTGCTGACTCCTGTTTGGAGAAGAACTATCCAAGCCCATGGACATGGAAGAACAAGGAAGACGTGACTCAGCCCACAGAGCAGCCAAAGTGGCAGTGGCACCAACCACCACCGCCCTGAGAAAGGAACAGAGCACCCAACAGAACACCTCCCACTGCACTCTGCCTCTAGATGTGGAGCTACACTGGAGCATTGTACCACAACAACTATCCCCCCTCACATCCAGAGAACCCACATGAACTGACAAAAACACCTTGCACAGCCACAGCTCGGCTCCCTCATCCCCAAGGTTACATTCTCACTACAAAGCTGCCACAGCTACATATTCTGCAGGGAACATGGACAAGCTCCTTTCAGAAAGGCAGACGTTCCATGTGTGTGTGGAAGATGACACCAACCACCCCCAAATTTGCCATAAAAATGAGCACATCATCTGTAACTTCCTCCCATTTGGTGTTTCCACTCATCTGGCCACCACGGCGAACACCTGGCAGCGTGGAGGTCACGGGGATGTGACACCCCCTGAGCAGAGGGATCATGGCATGATACCGACCCCCTGCCAGCACTGTGCCAAGACAAAACTCTCCTGTGCTACTTGAGTTATTTCTGCTAAACGTTTAAAGTGTTGATCTCACTGTACCTTGGAGCTAACCCACGTCATGGTACCTCTCCCCACCACACCCTGACATTCTCACTGTGGGACAGTTCCTGTGTTACAGGAGCTGGATGTGAAGCCCAGCTGACCTGAGCTGCACCCACCGGGGCCAGGGGTGGCTCTGCATTGGCTGCGTTTCAGAATCAAACAGACCACAGCCCTTTGGCAATTAATTTTCATAAACTTATATGGGGTATAACTCTTTCCAGGGAAAAGTCATATCAAATCTAAAAAATACCTCTGCTTCCTGCTTCGATGCGGTTTGGAAGTTTCTTCATAGGGGTTTTGAAATATATCAAAAAATATTGGTTCAAACTTTTTGAAAATCACAGTTGACACTTCAAAATTTCTCTCCAGCCTCTCAACTCGCTCTCGGAATTCCTGGGGTAGGTTTGACATGTCCATCCACTTCTTCATTTTGCTAAAAAACTGAATTAAACTTAAAAGAAAAAAGAAAAATCTGCTTTGAACTTTAACTAACTTACATTCTAAAATTTTTAAAAGCCAAAATGCAACATATTTATTCCATTAATGACTGACATGATTACTATGTAGGTTTACAATTTATTTTGATAAGACTCCCAAACTGTATATATTACCAGCCTCTTGCCTTTTATCACTCTGGGGTTTCTCGACCCTCTTTAAGGCATGAGAAAACTAATTTGATGTGGAGGCTGCCAGCATGGCTGTGTAGAGCAGGGCAGTGGTGGAAAGTAAAGTGCAGGCGCAGCTCTGAGTGTGTTGAGGTGAAGGCAGGACAGGCAACAAAACAAGCCAAGAGTCAATGCCTGTCAAAGTTACCTGCACAAAAACCTGTCAGCTGGAGGTGTGAATAACTGACAACCCCTCCGTCAGCTCAGCGGGGAGCGGATCTTTAAATGGAATGAGCAACATTCCGAGCTCCGTGTTCCCAGGTCAGAGCCACAGCGACACGGGAGCTGCTGCCGGGGCCGTGCAGAAGGTGAGTTCTGTGCTCACCAGTGCTGTGTTCCCAGAAAAACCAGCAGCTGCCAGCACACCGTCGGGATTTGGCCTGAATCCTGAGTCGGACACACGTTGTACCGGGATGGCACGCGCCGAGGTGTTTGTGGTCAAATTAACTACAGGAAGAAACAACTGGCGTGGGTGGAACAGCTGCTGGTCCAACATAGGTGGTTTCCCAAAGGCTTGAAGTTGGAAATTACGTATTTGCATCTAATTTCCATCTGTAATAACAGCGGATTTACTGCTTTTACCCTGCCGCGGCTGGCAGCGCTGCGAGCGAAGGAGCGGCACCCGGGTTAGCGGCTCTGGCAGAGCACTCCCGGTGCGGAGCGCTCGGCCCCGGCAGGAGCCGGCCCGGCGGGCGGGGCGCTCACCTGAGGCGTGCGGAGCGCAGGATGCGGGTCAGGGAGACGCCGTTCCCCTCCATCGGGCTGCTCCCCACGGTGGGCACGCGGCTCCGGCGGCAGGCGACGTACAGCGCGCAGGCCAACCAGTGCAGCGCTTCGCCCTGCGGGCACGGGCGCACCGGTCACCGGGGGGGGGGCCGCGGTCACCGGGCAGCGCCGCGCCCCGCGGGCTCGACCGGGCGGGACCGCGCCCGCCGCCGCCCCCGCCCGCCCGCCCCCCCTCACCTCCAGGCTGTAG